>NC_143576.1:99416939-99629439 GCF_048544385.1 Mastigoproctus giganteus | reverse complement strand
ATTTAAAGTGGAGGGAGATCTTGACGGCTCTTTTGAAACAAAGTGAAGCAAAATCCTTCTATATCGTTTATGATATTTTTCAGTCTTTTGCAATTGTCTCATCCACACCTAATTCAGCAGTAATTTTTGTGTAGAGAACTCATTTTTACCGAGACTTTACGGCCCCGGGTGCCAAGCGATTCTCGTGCTATTAAAGAGCGTTTTTTGGTAAGCGACTAGGTTCTCTTTTGTTTTCTCCCTTACTTATTAAACCTTTTCGTTAAGTAGCTTCATTTTCTTAAAAACACTTAAGAGGTGAGCCCAGAAGAAGGAAAGTACCTTTTTCTTTAATTTAGTACTTCTACTAACTAAACTAACCTCTACGCTTGGCCACAAGCGGCACTGCTCCTGCCTCCCCGTGGCGGGGCCGGTAACCTGGGTGGTAAAGGTAAACCCCCAGGGCCAAAAGGAGCTAATATGGATACAAATAGTTATCCACCTTTAGAGCCATTGAGCTCAAGACAAGAGACTTCTGAAATTGACCATGACTGTGTTCACCCAAAAAGGCTTCGAAGGGAAGCAAAATGTCAAAATGATATACCGAATTTCCTGGTGGTACATTCGTTATCTGCCCAACCTGTAGGCAAGTTATCACCATTCTTGATACAAAAGTGTTTAGAGTCTATTGCAGGGTCACCAAAAATGGTGAAGCGACTACAATCCGGAGACCTCCTGATCGAAACAGCCACCTCAAAACATTCTGAGCGGCTGTTAAATACAACATCTTCTGGGGGGCTAACAGTATCAGTTACTCCCCACAGAACCTTAAATTCATCAAGAGGTGTGATCAGTGAGTGGGACCTAACTTCAGTCTCCGAAGAAGAACTACTCCAAGAACTTAGTAGTCAAAAGGTAACAAGTGTAAAAAGAATCATGACTAAAAAAGATGGGAATCTAACTCCAACTAGAACCATCATTTTAACATTCAGTACTCCAGACTTACCATCCTCAATCAAAGCTGGCTATTTGAATTGCCGTATTAGACCATATATCCCGAATCCCGTTCGTTGCTTCAAATGCCAGAAATATGGTCATTCACAGCAGGCATGTAGAGGTGACTCCATCTGTCCCATATGCGGATCTAAAGACCATACTCAAGCTGATTGCTCAGTGGCAACCCCTGCGTGTCCAAACTGCAAGGGAAGTCACCCTGCCTTTTCCAAATCTTGCGAATTATGGATTACAGGGAAAAAAATTCAAAAATATAAAGTAGAAAATAAAGTTACGTTTCCTGAAGCACGTAGGCAAGTTATGTTGAGCATGCCTAGCAGTCGATCCTACGCTGTTCGCACTAGAAACTATGTATCCACTGGAGCACAAACAGATGTATCAATTCCGCCTAATACCTCAATGGCTAATTGGCTTAAATCTACCCTTTCAAATTCAAAAAAAGAAAATCCTCAAAATAAAACTAGCGAAGCTACAAATACCCCAATCAGTATCCCTAGTGATACTCCATCGGTCTCATATGACACAGAGCAAACGAAATCTGACACAGGTTCAAAACAAATGGAAACTCCTACCAACAGTATGGAAGTAGATGAGCGTTTAGATAATGGGGAACCCATTTTGGAACTCCATGCAAATGACACCATGGATTCAGTACGCCCCTATTTTCCGAAAAAAGATAAAATAAAACAAGACAGACCGAAATGCTCCACTTCTAAAAAACAGTCAGACCAATCGACCACAACTAAACTCAAATAATGTCTAATATCATACAGTGGAACTGCAGAGGACTAAGAAGCAATTCTGACGACATAAAAGATTTACTGATTAAATATAATCCGATAGGAGTATGTCTACAAGAAACTTTCTTATCATCTCAAGCTTCACCAAAATTTACAAACTATACAATATATAGAAAAGACAGGATTTCGGAGTCTCCTGCTCGCGGAGGAGTAGCTGTGCTTATAAAATCAAACATACCGTCCAGGCAAATTCAATTACAAACTAGTCTAGAAGCTGTGGCAGCACGTATTTCAATCGGTATATCAATTACCCTAACTTCTATATATATATCCCCCTTCTCAACCATTGTCAAATACAGAACTTGATAATTTGGTTATGCAACTACCATCTCCAATCTGCCTTTTTGGTGATTTCAATGGCCACCATCCATTATGGGGGTCGCCTGCGATTGACACAAGAGGCAAATTAATAGAAACATTCATGAATAATAACAACCTAACTATACTAAATTCTGGATCTCCCACTTACATTCACCTATCTACAGGATCTACTTCTGCAATAGACTTGTCAATCTGCTCACCAGCAATTTTCCCAAGTATGACATGGTCAGTGCTAAACTAGCCTCTAGATCACTTCCCAATCCTTTGCTCATTACAAACACGGGTAACTGCAAATCTCGAGCACCGATCCACCTGGAAGTTCAAGAAGGCAAACTGGGAGAGCTACTGTACCCAGGTCCAGTTAGACAGGAGTTATGTTCAGCAACATCCAATTGAAGACGTAACTAACTACATTACCAATCAGATACTAAATGCAGCAAAAAATTCAATTCCGAAGTCACGACCCCACAAGTGCTCCCACCATAACAACTGGTGGAACACAGATTGTTCTAATGCCAAGCGTGAGAAAAACCGTGCTTGGAACAAATTCCGTAAGTTTCCTACAACCAGTAATCTAATAGAATACCAAAGACTTAAAGCCAAAGAAAGGCAGATTAGGAGAAAAGCCAAGCGTGACTCCTGGATCTCATTTGCCTCAACTATCACCAAAGACACTGACCCACGATTCATTTGGAGAAGAATTAAAGCGCTAAATGGAAAATTCATTCGACCACCCTCTCCAATACTCTGTTGGAATGGAAAAGATCTCTCGGCACCTAAGGAAATCGCGAATGCGCTAGCAGAATCATTTTCTTCAATATCTGCTTCTGCTTCCTACTCCATCTCCTTTCAGCGCATCAAGTCAGATGCAGAACGCCGCAAAATTAACTTTTCCACACGGCTCTCACTTCCATACAATCAACCATTTAATATAACAGAACTCAAAGAATCCTTAAATAAATCTTCAAATAGTGCTGCCGGCCCAGACGACATACATTACATCATGCTAAAACAATTACTTGAAGAGGACTTACGTACCCTATTGATCTTCTATAATAGAATCTTCTCAGAAAATGATTATCCACTTCCGTGGTGTCATTCTCACATACTTGCCATACCAAAACCAGGAAAAGACCCTTCTTTGGTTGACAATTATAGGCCAATATCTCTCACAAGCTGCATGGGGAAAGTTTTTGAAAGAATGATACATACGAGGCTTACCTGGATCTTAGAAGCAGAGAACCTTTTAACAGATCATCTGAGCGGCTTTCGTAAGAACAGATCCACTCTTGATGTCCTTATCAAAGCTGAATCGAATATTCGGAATGCCTTTGTCATGAAGCAACATCTAGTCATGGTCAATTTAGATATTCAAAAGGCATTTGATACTACCTGGCGACATGGTATTATTATGGACCTTTATCACCTAGGATTAAGGGGTCATCTCCCTCAGATAATTCAGAATTTCCTGCGCCACCGCTCTTTTCAGGTCCGTTATCAGAACGTACTGTCTACACCCCATATTCAGGAAGAAGGAGTACCACAGGGATCTATACTCAGCGCAACATTATTTGCAATTCGAGTCAACAGCATAACTAGAGACATCCCCAAAACTGTGGAGGCTTATATGTACGCGGATGACCTCGCCATCTCCTGCCAATCTCAAAGCATGAACACCATTGAGCGTCAACTCCAACTTGCCATTAACAGAATTGAATCCTGGATGTCACGCAACGGATATCGACTAGCTGAACAAAAGTCTACCACCACTCACTTTTGTAAGAAACGTGCTGTCCACCACCATCCTGAATTACGGCTAAACAATTGTCCAATACCAGTAGTAAACAGCATCAGATTTCTCGGTATGATATTAGATAGTAAGCTTAACTTCCAAGCACATATCACATATCTACGAACTACTTGTCTAAAACAGTTGAACATGCTTCGATCAGTCTCATCCATGTCGTGGGGAGCTGATCGGTACTCCTTACTTCACCTGTACAAATCTCTGATCCGTTCACGCTTAGATTATGGTTCTCCCGTATATGACTCAGCTAGGAAAAGCACATTAGATCGGTTAAATGTCATCCAGCACAGTGCCCTGAGGACTGCTCTGGGCGCATTCAGGACTTCTCCCATGCAAAGTCTTTATATTGAAGCCCACGAGCCTCCATTACATCTTCGTAGAAAAACATTATTGCTTTTCTATGCTTCTAAGATCCAGAGTCTTCCATCGTACCCCAGTTGGGAGTATCTTTATCACACTCGGTGGGATTCCTTTTATGAGAATAAGCCACATGAAAATCGACCTGCTTCACTCAGGATCAAAGATCTTATTCTGAGTTGGAACATTGATTTAGCTGATATTTTTCAGAACACCACTGCACCTATTCCACCTTGGAAGTATGTTTGTGCCTCACATGACCCACATTTTCTCCAGTGGGGGAAGAATGTCATATCTCCCAATAACATGAGACAGTTGCACTCAGCTCATGCTACCCTTAACTCCGATTTCTGTAAAATATATACTGATGGGTCCAAAACTGATAGTATGGTAGGGGCTGCAGCTGTTTTTCCTACATGTACAATTTCAGCCACACTACCTTTATCATGCAGTGTCTTCACTACTGAACTTTATGCCATCAAGTTAGCACTTAGTAAGATTATTGAACTTTGCATCTCACCCGCAATAATCTACACGGATTCCCTCAGTGCTATCAATACCATAAGGAAGAATTTCTCCTCTTCTCATCCTACATTGAAAGAAATTCATTCCCAACTATTTTCCTGTAGTGTGTCCAATCAGTCAATCACATTTTGCTGGATCCCTGGCCATTCTGGCATTCCGGGAAATGAAAGTGCAGACTTTGCCGCTAAACATCCTCAACCCACTCTCTCACAACATCCTCGGGTTCCATACACTGATTTTAAACCTGTAATTCATAAAGCATGTTACAACAACTGGTCACAGATATGGAAAACGAATACTAACAGCAAACTTTACCAAATAAAACAAGAACCAAAGCTGTGGCTCTCTTGCTTCAGACCAAACAGACGTGAGGAAGTGGTTTTGGCAAGGCTAAGAATTGGACATACGCATCATACCCATCTGTACTTGCTATTGGGAGAAATCCCACCTCAGTGTTCATCTTGTAACAGTCGGCTTACGGTCCGCCATTTTCTGCTTGATTGTCCCTTGCATTCAACCATCTGGTCAAACACTTTTCAATCAGTTTCCAGTCTTAACGTATCACCTGATTTATCTCATATTCTAGGAAACAATGCAAATATTGAAGAACTTTTAATATACTTAAAATGTATTGGCCTGTACACAAGTATATAATTTAACAATCATAAAGATAGGGTCATGCAATTGAACGATGAATAGACACAATTTGGCCTAAGTTGCCCTTGTGTCTTTAAACCCAATATCAACAACAACAACAACCGAGACTTTACGGAGCATTCAAATTAGTTTTCATAGAAAGAACACAGCTCTCTTTTCTTTTTTATCCATATTTAATTAAATTACCTACAGTAATTCAATAACAAATAATTTTACTGGTCTAAACACTGTTCTGACCTCCCAGGAAGCACGCAACTCAACAGGCGGGAGTGGTGTACTACATTAGTCGCAAGCATACTGTCTGATTTGAAGTGGGAGGGTGAAACGTAGATTCATCCAGCGACTCGGTTAATCGGAGGTCAGTTAAGACCTCTACTAACAGGGCTTCTACTAACATATATAAATTAGTGCAAATGCATCATTTCTATACGCAGTAAATGAACTGAAGTTGTTATAATGGCATCGTTTCATTACATCTCATATTGTGAATGCCTTTACAACTAGTTTCCTATTCTGCTGTACTGTACTTCGAATAAGTAACGCTTCCTCAATAGAGAAGACTCTTGTTACTTATTCTCAGTGGGTACTACCACCGAGACGGCCGTTTCAGTGCTGTTTGGCTTCTACTGTATTGATATTTGCTGACACAGCTATAAGTGTTTCATTATTCAAATAGAACAATTCTCCCACCACCATAGGCAAGACATAAATAGTGAAAGTGCCCCATATTGTTTTGTGCTATTGTACTTGTATAGTGTGGCGCACACTGCGTTGTTTTTGTAAAGGCCCGTGTAATTAAAAAAAAAAAAAAAAAAAAAGTACAGATAGAGCGGAACTAATAAGAACTATAAATAAAACTTTGTTGTTGTTAACTTAAAAAGTGTGCGTGGCAGTCTGTACGTATGCCTACAGTACATTTTGTATAATATTAGCCTGGTATTTGTTGGCTACCAGGAAACGAAATATTCAAGGAGGGCCACTAAAGTAAGTAATCTGAGGGGGCGGGCTGGTTTTACCAGGTCAGCACCACGTGGTACGCGTTCCCTCCCAGAGTAGTACTTCCCATTCTCTTTCTCATCGAGAAACCCCTTTTGAGTAATAGTTTTTGCATCAAACCTTTAATAGTGAATAAATTTATAAAATAAAATAACTTTTTTTTTTATTTACCCATTAAATTAAAAACAGTGGGAACCGTTTTCTTTATCCATTAAATTGAAAACAGACCGTTCAGAAACCTCGCCACCGCGAGGTTTCTGAACGGTTCCCCTCCCTGATTTTTAACCACCATACCAAACTTGCCTCGAATTTCCTGATTATTCATTTCTTGTCCCCCCCCCCCCACAATCGCGTGGAAGACCTGGCGGTATGGTAGTTTCCCAGTGAAAACAAAGCTTGTATACGATGGTGAAACTACCAGGCCTCTAAGGAATCGAGGGAACCCGTTTGCAAAACTCGCAGGGAAGGAGGAGGCAGAATTTGTAATCACACTATAACTTCTTTAAGGCGCCTCCGTAGCCAGGTGGGAAGGAGCAGCAGTGCGTAGCACACGCTTCTTGATTAGACCGGGGTTCGAGCCCGTCACCACCAAATACGGAGGATGCGGAAAGGTCAGGGAATGACCACCGCATATCCCGGAGCAATATGGCCTTAGTTGCTAATGCTCCTAAAAAAAAAAAAAAAATAATAACTTCTTTAACCTAGTATTTAACAAAATTATAATGAAATCAGAACTCTGATATTCTGATCAATTTGTAGTTAATACATGGTATTATAATATTAAAATCATTCTTGATACATACCAAACCAAGTTAGGTAATGTACGCAGTGCGCTACATATAACAGGAATTTTGCCATCAGGGATAAGGAGTTAGTTTTCCTCTTTATAAGGGGATGAAAAGTCTTATACGCACCTTGATTATTCATACAGGTCTGAAAGCTTCATTTTAGGAAGGATGTGGATCTGTCGGAACGGGTGCAGAGAACAGCAAAGGATGAATGAGGGGAACAAAAGGGTAATCTTACCAAGAAAGACTAAAGTTGTGCAGATTGCAGCGTTTGGAAAGTAGATACCCGAGAGCAGATGAGATGTTTAATGCGCTGAATGCTGATTGGAATCCTTACTCTTGCTCAGACAACATACATAAGAGAGAACAAATTACTTTGAGGAATGGTAGTTGCGGAACACGTGTGGAAATTTTGTTTTCAATCAGAAGACAGTTGGTTGTTGGAATAAATTTCCATCTGGCGTTGTGAATGAATTTAAAGAATTAGAGAGGAAAGGAAAGGTGATTAGGGAAAGGGTTTTCTCTTTTTTGCTGATGTTGTATGAGCTTATTTTGCATTATTTGTTAATACTAATTTCAGGCGCATTCCATTTCTTAGCTCGGTTGAATATATTTTTTTCTCTTATTAATAGAAGTGAAAAGTAAATTGTTAATCAATTACTAATTAATTAATAATATATAAAAGTAATTGTTTTCACTTCGCCACATACCTCATAACCTAATAAAAAAGGTAAAGTGCAGCCATTATCAACCCACTGCAGGATGGAAGCCTCCTCAACAATTCATGCTGAGGGAAATGGACCACGCTGGTCCAGTGCGGGTTGGCAGATCGACCGTATTCAGCAGTCAGGGGCTTGAACCCCGGTCTACTCAAAGAGCGTGTGCTTCTGCACTCACGCTCCTGACCACTCGGCTACGGAGGCCGTTTAATATTCACTCTTAAAGCTTTGT
Source organism: Mastigoproctus giganteus (assembly GCF_048544385.1). NCBI lineage: Eukaryota > Metazoa > Arthropoda > Arachnida > Uropygi > Thelyphonidae > Mastigoproctus > Mastigoproctus giganteus. The sequence goes on along the minus strand of NC_143576.1, from coordinate 99,621,247 downwards.
AATAACCACGCCTGAAATGCAATTACATATTTCACGTTTTACTGTGTGTATATAATAAGTAAATAATAATAATTCATGATATATACATTGCAGTATAGTGCAATTTCAATGTCACTCTGCGACATTAAATTGCAGCACCCAGAAGGAATGAGTTGAAGTGCACGGAAATCAGTAGATAGATGAGTTGTTCCAAGATAGTAATCATCCAGTAATTCAGTCTTGTGACTGGTCACTTCCTCTGATGAGCTGTCTCCACCTTTGTCTTTTCGTTCGTTTAGTCTTCTCTTTCTCGCTCATCATTAGATTTCTTGGGATGGCAGCACAGTGATATCGTTACCGTCCTCCCCACACCAGGTGGAAAAGGCCCGGGTTCGGATCCCATCAATGACGCGAGGAGCTTTTTTGGACTTTTTTCACTCCATCGGTGAGGTAGTCGGTCTCAGGCGTAGATAGCAAGGTTTTTTCTGCGGAACCCGGGGTTTTTCGTCCAGCAAAGCAGGCAAATGGACCTGAGAACACACTCAATGTACAGACACAATACACATGGGTAGTTGAAGTGACTTTCTCAGTGACTAATATAATAGTACTACAGTGCAATGGTCAAAATCTACCATAGGCGAACCCACCAGAAAATTCATTCCTGACATTAGCCATTTAAACAAACTTACTATGGCCTGGTTTACTCCAAACTGGAAAACCACTTTTATGTTGACCGGTCACGGCTCCATTAAAGCCATCTCAAACAGCTTGGCCTTGCCGAAGACATTTGTCTGCGTGGTGAGAGGGAAGACTGGCCTCACACCCTGCAAGACTGCGCAATTTACCTTGATCTCAGAAAGCAGCTCCTCTAGACCAACCTTCCAGCCCTTGGTCCACCTTATTCCCTAACTGGCAACAAGGAAGCTTTCAATGCCTTCATATAATTTTGTTCCGCTCTCTTCAAGCGTAGCGTAGAAGAAATCTGGCCGCTGCTCCCACTCCTGTAGTCCATCAGCTCCAGAGTAGACCACCTTTGCTTGAACCCTGTTCTCTCAAGCAATGAACTTCAACTTCATGCTAACTCTTCTGAGTTGAATCTCTTGCTGACGCCACTGTGCTGGCGTAGGATTTCTCCACGCAGTCCCCTCCTTGCACCTGTGCTCTACTCCTTGGGGCAGGGGTAAAGTGCGTTTAGGGTCTAATGGCACCAGGGATTTCCCCCATCTCCGTGTAGTCTACATTGTCGTGTGTTACAGAACACTGTAAAGGCCAGAGATTTAAAAGTGTATGGATATTGTTGGATGTGGTGTCGTGTACCGTTGTTCATCTGGCCATTTAGCCGCTGGACCCCTACTGAGGCCCAAAGTTGCCCACACTTAGCCCCGTGGAGGCAAGACAGGTACACCAGTATTTTTAAATAAGTACTCTGCCAGGTTCTGCCACCTAATTTCCTGGGATTTCAATGGCTAGGGCCAAAAAAAAAAAAAGATGCGCTAGAGGTTAGGTCAGGCCAAAGGAGTTTTAGTTATACAGTGTGGAATTAAGAATTTTGGGTGTAGGGCTAGGATAATTTTGACATGGAATGAACGCTAGTTGGAAAGCTAGAGGGGGAGGGGAGACTGAAGGCTGGGGGATGAGAGACAGAAGTATAGGGTCGACAGAGTAGATGACCCCCAAAATCAGTGAGGCAGGCCCATGCCCCACCAGAAGGAAAGAGGGCGGCGGCGGGGAAGAGACAAGGGGACCTTCACCTCCTCCCCGCCAGGACAGGGGAGAAACAGGGCCGTGCAAGGGAGCACGGGTTCAGGATCGTCACGTGGCATTGGCAGCAATGCTGCGTGGTCATAGTTGGCAGAGTCCAGTCCGAGAAGGTCAAATTCGAGTAGTGCAATCCTGGGACAGACAGGTTCCGTCCAGGTGGTGAAGTCATTTCGGTAGTGAGCTGCATGAAGATATATTTGGTAGAGTCAATCCGAGAGGATCAGATCCGAGTAGTGTCAATCCTGGGACAAACAAGTCTCGTCCAGATAGTGGAGTCATTTCAGTGGTGAGTTAACTTGGTGGGGGCGAAGCCAGAGCGGTAGTCATGGTAGATCGAAGTTATATTGAGGCTGCATTGTAAAGGCACAATTATTGTGTAGGTTGAAAGTCTTCACGGGGATTGCAGTATGCTGAAGCAAGTAGTGGTCTTGACAGATGGCTGATTAGGCCGTTTCATTGTCTGGTTGGGTCTGATTCTGAGGTTGTGGTAGGGTTTTCCGCCTCGTGAAGAGGCCCTGAGCAAAGTTCGAAAAGGCTGTATAGGTATGGTGGTCTTCCAGGAGATGTTGCTCCTGGTGTCTTCCTCTGTTGTATTCCAGCACTCACTCCTGTCTCTGTCTCCATCGCCTCTATCATGCACTCTTGCTGTCTTTGGGTGTTCGCCCACTAGTGGTCTCTGATTTCCTACTCGCCTGAGGGATCCCTCCTTGTGATCCCCACTTTTTCTCAAAGTTTTTTCTCCCATTCCCACTTCCCCAACTTCTTTTTCTCGGTCCTCTCCTTCCTTCCTAAGCAGGAGGGGTTCATCCCGACAGACATCCCTCTACTAACCTGGCTCGGCTCCTCGTGCCGTGGACGGATGCTGGAATGCTCCTTCCTGGTGGGGCCAGATGAACAACGCATAGGCCAGATGAACAACACAACAACACTGTTCTCACGATACCCACATAGTGGCATAGTGTTTTGTGGAAGGCGCCACCGGTGGTTTCCCACATCTGGGCCAATGTACTTTGTGAAGAAGTACAGAATTAAAGCCGGAAAAAGTGTAATATCTGGTTTGCGTCAGAGTAGTGCTATGTTCCGTTGTTATGTCACTGGCTTCTTGGCCGCAGGAAGCCAGTGAAGCCTAATGGGACCCCGCGTTGCCCGCCAACCCCACTGCCAGGCTGCGCATAATACTCTGGCTGGCCTCTGCCAGGGTCGCCTGAGCTTCCAAAAAAGAAGAAAAGGAGGGAAATAGCTAAAGAGGGGGGAGGAGTTAAAGTGGTAAGGAAGAAGGACGTGGAAAGAAGGCGTCCTCCAGATGACTGTGTTCACAAGAAGTACAAAAGTGATTCGCAAATGATATTCCCCCCCCCCCCTTTTATATAAAATTTACGAAACCTGACACGAGATTATTTATATAGACCAATATATGAATTAGTATTCATACATGCGCGTAAGCGTCCACGAGTCCGAAATATTATTAGGTCTGCGTATATTAATAGAGTCAACATTTAATCTCATTTCTAATGTTTCAGTATTTTAAAATATTCATGCTGTTTATTATGACTATGCACGTGAGGTAGGTTCATATTATAATCATTCGCGATTGAGTTTTGAGAGAATCACAGTCCTACTAAAAAGGTATGAGGTTTCTTCTTATAACTTAAAATTATTATAATAATAGGACTTATTGGGCCTCATAGCCCCTATTCAAATTAGTAACCCAGAATATATATATATATATATATATATATTATTATTTTTATTTTTTTTTTTTTTTTGCTTCAACTGCTTTTTTCATTTACGTTTTTGTATACGTAACCGTGCTGTAGTGCAGAGATGCGCTTTAAAAACAGTCGAAAAATTCCTCTTTGAAAAGATTCTTTCATTTAAGAGTTTTTGAATACGAGAAGTGAGGTGGAAAAGAGATAACAGTACAAAAAGGTTAAGAACCCTTCAGCTACTGGGAAAACCCTGTGTATCATTACACATTTCTGCAGACTGATACATACCCATGCTTGTTTTTTGGGAATATAAATGGAAATGAAAATGGTTAGTATAGAGGCTACTCCCTCCCCTCTGGAGATGAGGATAGGTTTGCGTTTATGTCTCGCCTACCTTATTATGCATCACGGAGTTGTGGGAAACCACCGGTGCCGCTTAACTCTAAACATCACCTTATTATACGGATCTGCTTCTGGTTTCCAAAAGCAGATCCGCATAATAAGGAAGTAGGAAGAACTTGAAGAAAATGAAATTAGAACTAGTAGCGTATTTATAAATGAGTCAAAGGGGAGAAGTTGTAAAAGTCTAATCGGTTTGCAACACTGATTTACAAATTAGTTAATTTAAATTATGACTTACCGGAAATTAAAGAAAACAATATATGAATTAAGATATTAATTTAAAAAAAGTGATTTGGGAAAATTAGACCATGATTTATAAATGTTCTCAGAAGTCAGTTAAAACAATATCTTAAATATATATATATAAAAAAACCCATGTGCGAACATGTCTGTTTTAAAAATTAAAATATTGTTAAAATATATTAACTTCAAAATAGGAAATTAATTGTTTTCCATAAATTAAACAATAAATAAATGAAATGTGAATTGTTATGTAAATATTGTAGAGCAGGGGTGGGCAACTTTTTTCGTCAGCGGGCCGAATGAAATTTTCGTATCATGATGCGGGCCGAATGAAATTTTCGCATCATGATGCGGGCCGGAATAGATTGAACGATTTAATAAAAAAAAATCAGAACCTAAAAAATGTTATATTACTTGAATTACCAAATTATTAATGTATATAAAGTGCTTAGCATCATAATACACAGCCATTTCTGAATAAACAGAAAATTTTTAAGGTGGCATCGTTTTAGGTTATATCTCATATTGTGAATGCCTTCACAACGAGTTGCCATGATATTGCATTACTTCGAATAAGTAACGCTTCACCTAAGGAGAAGACTAGTGTTACTTATTCTCAGATAGGTACCACCACCCAGACAGCACTGTTTCAGGGCTATTTATGTATGTATGTGAATATCTACTCGAATATCCACTTGTCCCTATTAGACTTAGAAAAGCAAAAAAGGTAGAGGGAAAGTTATAGTAGGAGTGGAAGAGGAAAAGAAACAGTGTAGAAGAATGAAAGGGACAGTAACTCCTTCAACTCACGCCACTCATAAACTCCTCGAATAGGCAACGCTTCCCCAGTGGAGAAGGCTGTTGTTACCTATTCTTGGAAACTCCGGACATCATCAAGCTCCCCCTAGCAGCACTGTTTCAGGGCTATTTGGCCCTTCGTCAGTGAGTGGGTAGGTACCCAAGTGATGCAATGATGGCAAAAACAGTTATGAAGTATAACTCCACAATATGAGAGATGCCTGATGGTGTATGATGTATTTAGAGGCTCTAGCCCTAAATGCGCCTTAGTCCAAATTATTAATGTATTTTAAAAAAAAATATCTGAATGTCCAATTATCATTGAAAATGCGGCATTCGGCATCAATTTTTTTTTTTTTTTTTTTAATTGGCTCATTTTATGGGCTATAAATTATATTAAATTAAAAACTGTAATAATTAGAAAAGGCATAAAACATAAAATATCTCGCACCAATATTATTTTTTTCAATAAGAAGTCAAACCCATAGGAACTTCGTTCGATCGATGCTACAATAATAATTAGGAAATAACTCTTTGACGCTGCGTAGAATCACTTGGTTACTGTTGTACTGGCGCGATTCCCGATTGAACCGAATTAAGCCGAACGTTTACGGCGAGTGTAGTCAGGTATGGATTTTCTATATTTATGCATTTACCGAGGGGGCCGGATTCAACATCGTCTTGGGCCGGCTGTTGCCCACCCCTGTTGTAGAGGGTAATATACAGAGGTATAAATGGAACTGCAGGAGGTAAAGGCTCATTTACAATCGACGTGCCAGCCGGAAACAAGACTTGGAGAATTTATATCCCCCCCTCCCTCTTTTTTTTGCTGATCTCACAAGGCGAGTTATCCGTCTTTGGGCCCTTTCAAGAAGCTCAATATCTTTCTTTAGGTGCGGTCTCCATATTTGAACACAGTATTCCAAGTGCGGTCTAACAATAGCGTTATATAATGGGATTATGACGTCCTTATCTCTATTAGCAGTTGTTCGATAAATCATCGATAGGTCATCATGGGCCTTCCTTGCGACCTGTCTACAATGCTCGGAGAATTTCATGTCTGACCGTATCGTTAATACCCAAGTCCCTTTCCTCCACTACTGGCTTTAGGACAACTCCACCAGGTGTATAAGTTTTTTTGGGTTACTGTAACTCAGGTGTAATACCTTATACTTTGCTGAATTAAAGAGTGTTTTATTCAAATACAACATCTCACAAGCAAATTCCACGTTTCGGGGTGGGATAAGTGTTTCTGTCAACGGTGTGAGAATGGAGCAAGTCAGGTGGGGAAAGACTGGAGAAGTCTGGTTGGGGAGTCCTGTGTTGCGTGAGTGCGGAGTATTAGGACTGACCAGGTCTGATGACACCTGGTCACTTCAGTCTTCGCTTTCTAGTTGTCAAAGTAACAAGGATCAAGGGCTGGCTGGTTATCTTGTGTATATCGAAATGGAAGTGCAGTTAAGATCGTTTGTAAAGGGTTATGTATGGGATAAATACATATTTCTGTGTTCCAGTTGATCTCTGTTCCTTGCTGAACACAAAACATGATATAATAAGACTTGTTCTTTTAATAGCAAGTTTTATCATATTGTAAACTAAATTGTTAAATATGTCGACTCCGAAACAGATATCACTTCAAGCACCATTTTCACTGTTCTCACATTTCATGACCACAACATCTATTATAATAATATGTAGTAATAATAATTTATTTCTCTGAAAGTTACCTCTTTCTAGATTCGAAAGAACTGCATAATAAAATTTAAATATACACTATACCAAGAGCGCAGCCATATTTTTTGGTAAATGATTATGCTAAGTGATCAGCACGCGAAAAGAGCCTAGAGTTTTCAGAAGGAAATGATAGTTGATTTCATATGGGGAAAATGTCTACAGTAAATTGACAACGCACTGAAGAAATGGAAGGCCAGAAGCGACACGGAGTCCAAGAAATAACTGAGCAGGGGGTTGTAGTGAGTGGCTGCGACTGGCATATAATGGAAAGTGTTCATGGCACAGCTCTGCTTATAAGCCTCACCATCACACCCACGAACGCCAGACTTCGTTTGCAGTGGCGCTGAGCTCATCTTCCTTGGACCATGAAACAATGGAAACAGGTAGACGGAACGGCTTGTTTCATTTTTTTCTTGATGTTGCCCAGGCACTTCCATATTCCTTAGATAGATAGACGTATGTTATTTAAAGAATATGGATGTGTATAGGGAACATCATCTACCGCAGTATTTTTTGTGTCCACAATGAAGTTTGCAGACGGGGCTGTGGAAATGGACCCCCTCCATGTTCCAGCATGATAATGCACCATCCAATACAGCGAGCAATGTAAAAACCTGATTTGAGGAAAATGAAGTCTAACAACTTGCCTGAACAGCCCGCAGTTCAGATCTGAATTCTGTTGACCATTTTCTAGATGAATAGGAATGCTGGATTAGGGCACGGTCAGTACATCCCCTCCCCCCTCTTCTGCAGCTAAGCTGGCGATTGTACTGAAGAAGAAATGGACCCAGATTCCTGCCGCTTGCTGCAAAGAACTTGTTGAAAGTTTTTCACAACTGGCCTTACGTTATCAGTTGGAGCCAAAGACGTGCCTTCAGTCCTTCACCTAATTAATTTTTTCATTAAAAACTTTTTTTTTCGAACACGACAGCGTCCTAATCCTTTTGGTAGGAAAATGTATACAGGGTGGTTATAGTTATAAAGTGGGTCACTCATGCTGCCTGTAGGTTACAAACCACATTGAACATCCAGAAATAAAATTTGGAACAGTGTCTAAACCATTCAAAAATTCAACTTTCACAAAGTGTACATTTAGCCTCCATATGCAACCACAGTACAATTTCTCGATATCATAACCGCTCGCATTGCAAATATGCTGGAAGCGCAGTAGAATTGTTAACTGTTTCCCTAATGAGCAGCGCCGAGCCTAGTGTAAATAGCTCCCCGGGCAAGTTGTTCTCTTGTAGCCCCCTAATTCCACTTAAAAATATTTTTGGATATAATATAGGGCGAAATGTTTAGAATTTTATTTTAAAATGGGCTTGAAATAAAATAACTACCTCAAGGAAATAAATTTTACAATAAAATAAAACTTTTATTAAATAAATTATTCGAAAATTACTTGTATTTATCTGTAAAATTTCTTATCAAAGTTTCTTATCAATACACATTGTGCGTATTGTGGGACCGCAAGTGGCTCGAGAGCCTACAAATTAGTTCTATTGAAAATAATATAAATAGAGACAGGGGTACACGCATTCATCCCCTCTTTGAGGCAGTATCCTTGGAGTGGATGAACGTTTTCGCGTGGAACGCTCCCGAGCCGCTTCCGGTTCCAACATGTACGGGAACAGTACACGCTTGCGTGAGAAGCACCGTGAACCTGCTGGTATTTAATGAGGCACCGCAGAATAGAAGTGTACTGTTGAGGAAGAAGCCTTTGAAAGATTCAGTTATTTTAGCACTTTTAATCTAGTATATTTTATTGTATTTTAATTCAGTATTTTATTATCATTTCATTTGTACATTCACTGTAAACTACATTTGTTTTATCCTATCTTAATTCAGTATTTTATTATCAGTAACATTTTATTTGTTTAATCACATTTATTTTGTCGTGTTTGATCTACTGTAAATTTATTGTAAATTCAAATATAAAGCTTCTTAAGATTTGGTTTTCGTTTTTACTTCGATGGTTGGTGAGAAACGCTAAAAATCATAGCACAATACTCACATTTTATAAAATTTTTACTTTTCCAGCTTGGTCCAGCAAAATGCATTATGGGCAATGTCAAGGCAGCTACTAGCAATCTCATTTACCATAAGCAACATCGCCAGTGATGAATGCTTCTCGTCTGCCGTTGTGAACTGAAAAGGTCGGCTTCGCTCAGTTTCGAGGAACTTTATTCGGCACTGGTAAGGCTAGTAAAATACTTAGTGCTACTCATATTTGGGAAGGTGTCGTTCATATTTGTGTCATGAATGAAATGAAGAATTGTCGTCGTGAATCTTTCTCAGCAGTAGAACAAAACGAATATTTTTCAGCTGTCATAGAGGTCCGTTCTGTTTATATTAGAATTATCGGCGAGGATACAGATCATTGTAATATAAACGGAACCGACCTATTGTAAATTCATACAATTAGCGGCCGTCTAGTAGTTTTATGTGGTTATATAAAAATCCCCGTAAGTTTTTGTTGTCATTTTGAAGCTTTTCAGGGCTCTTTCAGGAAAAGGTGAATAGCGTCCATCGTAAAGGAGAAAACTCGCTTATGAATATTTTCTCTGGTCTTTTCCATACTGATTTGTCTTGCTCCTCGTCATCAAACATTTTTTGTCTACGCTTTCGCCCAGATTCCTTAAATTTAGGAAGTCAGCATTGAGAGATTCTGCAATCTCATTTGCAATATTAACAGGACCTACAAACCCATTATTTCTGTACCAAGGCAAACTCCAAGCAGCACTTAAGAAGGGATGACACAGTTGCGATATCTAATGTAGGATTTTTGCATCATCTTACTCGCAATATTTGAAATAAAATGTCAAATTAGAAATTTTGAGTTTATTTACTGATTTGTTAGCCACAGTGCTTCAAGCCAGCGTCCCCATGAATCGATTGAAACACCTTTTGTTTGATAACGTATAGGTGTTAAACTGTCAGTGCAACTTTTCCAAGGCGCCTCCGTAGCCAGGTGGGAAGGAGCAGCCGTGCGTAGCACACGCTTCTTGATTAGACCGGGTTCGAGCCCGTCACCACCAAATACTGAGGATGCGGAAAGGTCAGGGAATGACCACCGCATATCCCGGAGCAATATGGCCTTAGTTGCTAATGCTCCTAAAAACCAAATAAACAACAACAGCAACTTTTCCATCGAATATCACTTAATATATAACAATTTTATTATAAAAGTTTAGGTTTATGGGCAATTACTTCGCGCCTTGGATGATCACTCCTGTTTGCCCTAACGTAAAGCACAGCTGGCCCTGGTCGAGGAATGTTGGCAGCATGCCTTGTGATAATTTTCTTCAGATTTGCCAGAGAATGAATATTGCTTTGATAAACCCTGTCCTTGAGATCGCTCCGTAATCACGCGTCCCAAGGATTAAGTTCTAGAGTGACGTTATCAGAGAGTGGCAAAATGCTGAGGAACGATATGATCATCATCAAATGTAGCGTGTAGGAACTGTTTCATCGGCCAAGAAAAATGTGATGGGACTCTATCCTGCATAAAAGCATCTCTCTTGAAGAGCAAGAATCACTCGGCATCGGAAACTATCACAGTAATATTCACCTTTCGGGACCACAAAATTGAATCTGCATGACAAAAGAATGATGTAATTATAAAGTTCTCTGTGAAAACATGCCAAAACAGTAACGTGAGAATCGGAGAGGAATATCGCCGATAATGTGGAGACTATGTTCCCCATACTTGACAATTATGGATACTTGCTCACACCGCTGTATAGCTGGAAATGAACCTCTAACATCTTCCAAGGCCAAATGTTATTCACCTTCATCAAAGCTTTGAGTGAAGTCGGTGCTTTGTTGGGCATCACGTGGAGTTAACTGGTGAAGTTAAAGGTAAACTGCAGCCATTATCAATCCACTGCAGGACGGAAGCCTCCTCAACAATTGATGTTGAGGAAAATGGACTATACTCTACCACACTGGTCCAGTGCGGGTTAGCAGATCGGCCGTATTTAGCAGTCAGGGGCTTGAACCCCGGTCTACTCAAAGAGCGTATACACTCCCGCTTCTGACCAGTCTGCTAGGAGGCCTTAAGGTACTGGTGAAGTACATGGATCTTGTATGGAAACCATTGCAGGCTGGATGAAAGCACTTTGCGGACAACAGTCTATAAAATACAAGGGGTTGGCAGAGTCTATTTTAGGCCTAGGCAAACTAGGCATGTGCCTCGGGCCTGTGCTTTCAGAGGCACCTGTAAATGGCAATGAACACAGCCAAAATCGTAACGCGTGACATTATAGGAGCTACAATGGGGTTTCAAAGGAGTGTTGCCATTTACATTGTCGACATTTTAGTAACTACAACGTCAAGTGATGTGATAAAAGTATTAGGTCTTATTTCTGATATCCTCGCGACACCGCGAACTTCTTCCGGACCCCCTATGGGGTCGGGACGCACGGGTTGGGATTCTCTGTTTTACATAGATGGTATATTTTAATTTTTATCATTTTCTGTAGTGAGTTTCTATATTTTGTCTTAATTTTGGATTTTTTTTATAGAGCATTAGTTGTTTCAAATCATTGGGTATTAGTGTTAGCAATGGCCATATGGTGCAAGGAAGGCTATGGCTTATGCTGCACCAGCAAAAAAATAAATAAAAGACAATAGATAACCTATGCGTTTTCCTCCTCCCATAGGTAACTATCGCTGACCTTTGAATTTCCCCAAACTGTCAGCCTCTACCACTCATCACTTGAATTTATGGCCCCTAGTTCTAGAATCAAATAAATGAATTGAATAAACCTCTTATTTTGCAATATAACTGAGTCTCTCAGGAACTATTCTCCTAATTAGTCATCTTTCTGTGTTTCATATTCCGCAAGTTAATTTTTGTTTTGTGAAATATATTTCATCTGTATCAAATAACAGGTATTCAACTGTGTGGTACTGAACAAACGGCCGCCTCATCTTAGAGTAGAATAGTATAATATTAGTAATTTAAAAAGCAGTTTCAAGCAAGAATTATTGACAAGATGACCTTTTGAAAGCGGCATTGGCGCCATGACTTCACAAAACGGCACCAAAACTTATCCATTTATTATTATTCTTAATCCAAAAACACTAAATGTCATTTCATAATAAACATTTTTACAAAGGCTCCCAAAGATGCTTTGCCTAGGGTCCGCATATCTTCAAGTTAGGCCCCGGGGATTGGCCCTAAGTAATGCCTCTTTGCCCATTAAATTATAAAGAACAACAGATACAAAGTTTACATTTTATATCATTTATTACATAAACACAGGGAAGCATATGTACATTATTCTGTATATCCAACTTGTTTATCAATACATTTTTCCTGTCTTTCTTTCCAACTCGCATATGCATTGCGGTAAAATGATGGTCCTGCTTTTGGAGCCATGGCACAGAATTTTTCAGCCTTTCATCACTCAAAAGTTATTTTCCTTAAAATATTTCTTCATATGTCCAAATAAAATAAAAAAATAAAAAATCAGATGGAGCCAAGTCCGACGAGGCAAAACTCTCTACCCTTGGTCTGCAATTTTATTTCAGTCATATGGGTAGTGCGTGGCTTGTGCATTATCGCCCTGTTAGAGCCTTGATTTTATGTTTTATAGCCCTATTAAGCTTATGAAGTATTTGGCAATATCTTTTCTTGTTTATATAGACTGTCTCATAAAAATCAATCAGAATTGGACCTTCTCTGTCCAAAAACACTGTGGCCATAATTTTTTTGTGATCTGACAATCCGAAGTTTTTTTTTTTCTTCATTTGAGATGACGAATGTGTCCATTTCATGGACCGGCAATTAGAAGAAGGGTCGTAATGGAAGGTCCAGGTTTCAAAACCTTGTCAGGCTTTTTAAAAACCTGACACCAGGTTATTGCATCCCTGCTAAAAGTCTTAAGCAGCTTTGGTACCTATTTGCAGCATATTTTCCCATAATCTAATACTTCTAAAATGGTAAATACACTTCTCTTTGAATACCCTAGTGCTTGAATCGTTACGTGTGGTCTTTGTCTTTTTGAATAATTTTATTTAAAATCTTAGTGTTTTCTTCAATGCAGACTTCTGTCTTCGCTCCTTGACTGGTTGCAAATATCAGTGGCTTCTCCTTTAAAACGTGCAAGCCATCTACGAACATTGCTTCTATCAGTAGTGTCTTGCTGGTAAAGTTTCCTGAGTTTTTCATGAATTCGGACAGCTGAGTTTGGAAAGGAATGTTGCACCGACCATTTGTGGCAAAGGCCATCGGTTTTACTGTTCATAACTTCATATCTGTAATAGAGAGAAACTTTTATTTTAGCATCCTTGTTGTAATACGAAAAGGATGACCTTCTCGTATTACGCAAGGATGCAATATAAAAAACTTCATGATGCTAACTCAATTCCCAAATATTTGTTTCCCCAAGAGGTATTACACTGAAAGGACAGAATTCATGAGGTTCTGGGTAACGCGACGCTGTCGCCCCTCTCGTTAGTGGACGAACCCACTTCTTGGCAGGTATATAGGGTATTTTTTTTTTTTTTTTTTGATTTGGTAGTTATTGGCGCATCGGCTTCTGTGGCCATATTGCACCTCCCAAGGTTTTTGCAGTACTTTGATCCAAGCCCGAGGCGGGAATCGAACCCGCGACCTTTGGGTTGCCGGGCAGGTACTTTACCCACTCGGCTAGCCCGGTCGGCATATAGGGTATACAGCATTCATGTAGACGGTAATTCAATGTCAGTATGGATAAACGTCATGAGTTACCGACTTTGATAGTGGGTGCCCGACGCATGGGTCACTCTATCGAGGTGTTGGTACAGAAATTGCACTATCCCCGTTCGACAGTATCAAGAGTGTTATCGGGAATACGCTGTTTCCGGAATAACATCCCATTGTGGACAGCGCTGCGGGCGGAGAAAGGCGGTAGATGAACATAGCTGTCGACGTCTGTCTCGCATTGTTTCAGCCAACCGGAGAGCGACAGAGGCACAAATCACCGCCGACTTCAACGAGGGAGGTGCCAGAATGTCTCCGCCAAGACCATCAGGCATCATTAGCCGAAATAGATTATGGGAGCCCCCTACCCACCAGAGTCCCATTGCTAACACCATGACACAAGACTCTACACCTCAACTGGGCGAAAGAACATCGGCACTGGACCTTGGGTGATTGGAGATGGGTCTCCTGGTCCGATGAGTACCGTTTCCAGTTATTTCGAGCGGACGGGAGGGGGGGGTGGTATCTGGCGGAAACTGCATGAATCTGTGCACCTGTCATGTCAGCAAAGAACTGTTCAGGCAAGTGGACTGTTGGTAATGGTCTGGGGCGTGTTTAACTGGGACCTCTGGTACGTCTAGACGCATCTCTGAACGGTCCAGGTTACATGTCTATCCTTGCACATCTTTATCCCTTCATGGTCATCGTGCAGCCACAAGGCAATGGACTATTCCAACAGGACAATGCGCCTCCCCACAGAGCTGTGGTGAACATGGTTCGAAGAGCATTCCGCAGATTTTACCACCACGGAATGGTCTCCCCGTTCAACGGACATTAACCTTGTGGAGCACCTGTGGGATGCTGTGGAAAGGTCCGTTCGCGCTTTGGATCCTCCACCCAGGAATGCGACGGAATTATGGACAGCGGTGTAGCAAGCATGGATGGAAATACCTGTGGAACGCTGTCGTTAAATAGTGGCTCAGTGCCTCGCCTAAAACAGAAAATAACAAAACTTGAACAGGCGCAATATAGCCGAAGTTGCTGTTGCGCCATTAAACCCTAAACAACAAACAAACAAACAGTGCCTCGCCGTTTGACTACCCTTATTCTGGCGGAAGGTGGGCCTACCCGTTACTGATTTCTGTCCACTCAGTGTACTTATGGACAAGTGTGCATTTTGTTTTTACAAAATGTGTAGTTTGTAAAAATAAAGTGTCTGTGGAAATGAAAAGTACACACGGTGCCTGAACTAAGAAAAGTTTAAGGGATAGGTGGAAGTGAAGTATGGTTAAACAGGTGAAAGAATTTGAAAAACCTAGTACAAAAATGAACTGGGACTGAGGAAGCAAGTAATGTACAAAAAATAATAGTAAAAAATAATAAATAAAGAAATAAGCAAATAACACTGTATTCAGATATGGGAGGGCAATTTTAGCAAGAGGTCGAATCAGAGGATGGAAAATATGCAAAATCTGAATATAGTAATGAAAATATGATACATAGCCAGGAAATTCATCAGGGGACTACTCATGACCATGTATCACAGGTGCCTGATACATGGTCAGGAGTAATCCCCTTTGTGTATCCAAAATTGTCTTATCAAGTAGGACAAGTTTGGATACGCAGTGCCTGATACATGGTCAGGAGTAGTCCCCTGATGGATTTCCTGGCTTTGTATGTTATTTCTTTTTTTATTTATTATTGTTTACTCTTATTTTTTGTACAAATTTTTGTATATTACTTGCTTCCTCAGTCCCAGTTCATTTTGTACTAGGTTTTTCAAATTCTTTCACCTGTTTAACCACTACTTCACTTTCAACTATCCCTTAAACTTCTCTTAGTTCAGGCACCGTGTGTCCATTTTCACAAACACTATTTATTTTACAAACCACACGTTATTTATATCTTTTTGCTTCCTTTACTGCTGCACTGCGCGTTTTGGAGCATTAGACATACAATAACTTATTTTCCCTGTTCTGCTTATTTAACCTAGCCGCTTTCCAACTACTGTTAACTTTCAGCAGTTATTTGTTTTCGGATCAGCTGCCACATTTTAAAGTCATCTTTAAGGGTAATCTTATTCTTCTTGAAAGCAGAACTTTCCATCGTACTTGATAGTGACTGATATCAGTCACTATCAAGTTTGGGCTAGATCTTCAGTGTCATGTTTGAAACATTTTTTTATGGACTTCTCTTTATGACTATGTGTGCGTATTAATCTCAGTTTTCATTATCAAAATTTATGGCCTCAATATAGATGATTCTTTTATTGAAAGATACTTCCTAAATACTGGGAGTATTTTTGAAGACGTAATTGACGACCCCATTTCTCGCAGTTCGTACTCCTGTTAATAATTGTTTAATTTGTATACATTTTTATATATTTATTTGTATATATCCAAATTGAATTAAGCAAATGCTGGTATTTTCATGCCCATTGTTCTTCTTTTGAATTGGTATTTGCCGCTTCCTTCTAAACAACTTTGAAAGTGTGCGTTAACTGACCATTACAGTTCTTAGTTCAACTGGAAACTGACCGAACAACTTATTTTCAGTTTTTCTTTGAACAACTTTTTTTTTTAAACTTTTCTCTGTGTATATATTTCCTAAAAAAAAATTGTAGCTTTTATAAATTAAGTCCAATGTCAAGTTTCTTCTGGCTTTCAATCCTCTTCATGTCTGCATACGTCAGTACTATGGATTTTGACACTCCCCCCCCCCCGTATTTTGCTTGAGATTTTAATTAAAAATAAAAGTGCGAAACGTAACTTTTGGGACCATTTTTATTTTTTCTCGCAAAAATTAAAACCCTGTAAAATACAGAATATGTTCTGTTATATTTTTAGATTATGAAAAGATTTCCAATTCTGGTTTCATTTATAAAGTTCTATTCGCCAGTGTAATGAGATTGAATTTCCGTAAATTGGTCTTTTTTTTTTTTTTTCCACACAAAAATTATTACTAATAGTTCATGCTACACTCGGACATCAACTAATGGTGATTTATATTACCACCGTGATTCTTATCAAATTGCAGCCCACCTGAAATGTCTACTTGTCCCACAGTTAGGGAATCATTGCCTCGTGCTAACATTTCCTTGTGCTTGTCGAACTGCTGCTATATGCGCCACAGTGTAACATTCGAGAAGAAAATCTTCGCATTAAAAAAAAATATTTTTTTTTTTTTTTAAATATGTTTCTATACGTATATAGTAATTAGGTCGTTCAGTCAGTTTGTGAGCTACGTGACTTGTGTAAACCCTCTTTTCCCTATTCTGTAGATACTATTTTGGTACAGCATTTATCCCATAATTCGTCCTACGCTTTGTGAATAATAAAATTAATGAACACTTTTTTTTTTTGCAAATAAAAGAGAATTCTGGACTGTATCAAGGAAGAGTGCACCGCATACATGCGATCGAATTTCAAAGCGTAGTCGAAATTAAAACTGTTAAGTGAGCTTCACTCTCGCTTAGAACGAAATCACCACAAATGCTATCGAGACTTAGAGAGAAATTCGGAAACAGGGTTAAACAAAAGCAGCTGACAATTGAGATGTCAGATTTCAAGAAACCTGACTTATACTGCTCAATCCCTTATCAGACAATATTTGAGAAATCGTGCACGAGGTTAGCAGTGAAATTAGAAACGCTAGTGGTGTGAAGTCCACATTATTGCTACTTGGTAAAGATCAACTGTCGCCACAATGCACCGCAACGCGCAGGTCACATCAATTGCACTAGGAATTCTCTCGCTATGCGTCAAAAATAGAAGTAGAGCCGGGATGAGTATGGCAACCGAGCAGTACTGTGTTAATATGGACGCCTAGAAGCAGTGCTAGATCAACCAGTAAGCACGTGCATAAGGCCCCCTTAGGGTGTTTGCCCTCCATTATTGAAAGCAAAAGAACGAATAAACAATAATAACGGATTTTCTTAATTTAAGGAATTCAATTCCTTACATAACCTCTGCATGTAATTTCAACGTCTGATTCAACCGATATAGTGCATTTGATATGCGCCAGCATAATGCACTATACAACAGACAGCACCATATGAACCTCAGTGTCAAATGCAAACACGTCACTATCAACATGTAGACAGGAAAGTAGAAAATGAAGGAAGATTAGAGGATATAGTTAGAATATGTTATATAGGAAATTCAGTGGGAATCCTAAGATGCAGTGGAGGGTGGCATAGGAACACACGCATTAGAAGTGTAGCACGTCGTTTAGAAAAGGCCTTGTCAGCAAAGCTTTGTAAATTGATTGAAGACACCTTTGGATTGTAAAAGTTCAGCTTCGTGACTAGGGGGGAAAAGACACTGCAGGAAGCAGCCAGCGGACAACAGACCTTGATAATAGGAATAGTAATATAGGATTGTTTTCGTTCTTCTAGTTGTCCACAGAGACAGAGTGATCAGAAGTGACAGTTATCAGAAGGGTGGAAGGAAGCAAGCTTGGCCCACATGGAGCCATGTCTGCTGAGAATAAAGAGTATAACAGACTAGGTGAAAATCATTTTTGCAAGGAATGCCGTTAAAGCAAAAGAGTACAACAGCACATGATGAATGAATTTGGAGGTAATAATGCCCTGAAATGCAGAAGACCAACGATTCTGCTGGGACCAACGAGGTCCCAGCAGATTATTTCTCAATCCTAATATTATTTCGTAGATCGATGGTAATTCTAGAATAACTAATTGAAGTTCCATGTCGGATACAGAAGCAGAGTCCCCTGTAAACAAGATAGAGGTCAAGAAGCATGCATCCATTAACTACCTGTAAAGCAAGGGTGGAAACTGTTCGGCAAGCTCCAGACATGGCAAGTAACATTATTTTTTGGATAGAAAAAAGCTAAACGAGGGGCAGACGGCGATAATTGGTGCGGACTTGGCTGTTACGAGGACTGGAGACAGCACACAAAAAAGCGTATATTAGCTCGAAAACTAATTAATCTGCCCATGTACAGTGAAACTTCCCTTTAACGGACAGCCATGGGGAACGAAAATGTGTCCGTTAGAGAGAAGTGTCCGCTAACAAGAAGTCTGAGGGGGGAAAAAAAAAAAAAAAAAAAAGAAAGAAAAATCGTTAAACTTTTAATGTTAAATTAAAATATACAGATTTTGCACAATATTTTTGTAAATAACATACATACAATTGTGCTATGCATATTATGACTTTATCTTAAGAAAAATACATGCAGTAATCACTTATTTTCTTCTGCACCTTCTTCCGGCTGATAATTTTGTTTTCAACATTTGTTTGGAGTGAAGAAACCATCGAAAGTCCTTCAGTATCTTCTTCAGCGGCGAAAAACATTTTTAAACGATTGATTCGTATGAGCGCTTCTTCTATTTTCATCGGTGGTTCGTCGTTAATATGTTCTTCGACAGAATGACTTCCTTCCATTTCTTTATCCTCATGAGGAACTTCTTGAAAAATATCGATGATAATGTCGTTGATATTTTAGCTAGGGTCACTTGTAGCTGAAGTATCGTACATTATCAATAGATGTTGAAGTTCTTGTTCTTCTTGGTGCTCCACATTGCTGTTCACAACTTCAATTTTTGCGTTTGAGAATCCAGACTTTACAAAACAGTTCACGACAGTTTTTCTAATTGCGTTTACTGAAGAGGAAATCCATTGAATCGCATCTAGGATGCTGATTTTCTTTGCAAGATCACTCGCACATTTTACATTGTTCATGTTTGCAATGAGATGTCTTAAAACACGTTTTCTGTAGTGAAGTTTAAAATTTTTTATTATCCCTTGATCCAAGGGCTGACGCTCTGCAGATGTGTTTGGTGGCAGAAAAACGATTTGAATGTTGGACAATTCAATGTGCGGGTGAAATGCAGCATTATCAATGAGAAGAATAATTTTTCTGTTTTGACGAATCATGTTTTGGTTAAAGTGACTTATCCATCCGCTCATGATATCTCGTGTCATCCACGCTTTTTTATTAGACTTCCAGTCAACATTCAAAAGATTCAACTTTATGCCCTTGAAACAACGAGGATTTTGTGGTTTTCCCATAACAAGTGGTTGTTCAAAGTCTCCCAGCATATTTGTACACAATAGTACAGTCAAGCGTTCCTTAGAAATTTTTCCGCCCTGGCACTTTTCGTTTTTTAGACTCATTTTTTTTTCAGGAAGAGCTTTAAAAAAACAACCCTGTTTCGTCACAGTTGTAAATATCCTTAGCTTCAAAATCACGACATAAATCTTCCAATTTGACGGTCCACTCTGTTACAACCCCAGTATCAACAGATCCACCTTCACCACTTTCGGTTTTCCAAGAAATTTTATGCCAAGTTTTGAACTTGTCTAGCCATCCCACAGAAGCTTTGAACTCATTTACTCCCATAGATTTCGCAACCTCCAAAGCCTTTTCCCTAATAATAAACCCATTAATGGGAATTTTTTTAGCACGTTCGCGACAAAACCACTCATACGTAACATTGTCAATTTGAAGTCCAACAGTTTTCGGGAATGATTTTTGAACCTGATCATTTCCGTGTTGCCAAAATTGTTTGAGCAGTTCATTTTTTTCTTTAGGATGTCGCTTACCTGCGTCTTCCCGATTTTGAATTTTGCAGCGAGATTGCTAACACTATTTTTTTGCCGATCATACGCATTAATGAGTTCGACTTTAAAAGATAAAGTTAAATGTTTACGAGAAGACATTGTGCACTTCACACGACACTGAAAAGACGAAAGGCCAACAAAATCACCCCCCCCTCCATCTGCACACACTGAATTCATCAGACGTTTTACACGTACCTTAAAATTCTTGAAAAAGGGGTTAGAACAGCGACGTAAACCTTGATAAAATTCAGAGAATCGGAAATAGAAAATAAGCATACGATTGAGGCAATACATGGAAGAAAAGTTCCTAGAAAAGGACCGCGAGCTCTCCCGCAGTCCGTTGTGGGGAGATCAAATTAAGTGCTAATCTAAACGAAACAGTGCAGATTGCCTGTCCGCGTCCGTTACAGAGAATGTCCGCTAGACAGAAACTGCAAACACGTTAAAACCAATGGAGGTGAGTTGGGGAATTTGAAAATGTCCGTTGTAGAGAGATGTCCGTTAGGAGAAGTTTCACTGTATATATAAATTATATAGCTAAATTATATGCAATTATATATAAATTATATGCAGGTTAAGTTATGTAAATGTGAAAGAATGTTTAGGTCGCCCCGTGTAAACAATGCGGTGGCCGAGCTAATGTTTCCGATCAGTGTTTATACAAAGGGTACTAGGAAAGTTTTGCAATACAGCTTTGTTTATTTAATTTTTTCAAAGTAATTTCCTCTACATTCAATACACCTCTCCATCCTCCGAAACCAATCTTTAAACCAGTTCTGCCAAGTTTCACTAGGGAGTAAAGCACACTCGTTGTCCCAAGCCCGTAGAAGGTCCTCATCACTGGAAAACCGCCTCCCTTTTAGCTTCATTTTCACATGCGGGAACAGTGCAAAGTCGCAGGGAGCAAGGTCTGGACTGTAGGGAGGGTGCTCGAGAAGTTTCAGTCCTGTCGTGGTCAAATATTCGGTGCAGGCTTTGGCGCGGTGAGCTGGAGCATTATCGTGATGGAGGTACCAGGTGTCCATTCTTGACTTTGGCCGCAGGTTCTTCATAGATCCAATGACTTTAGGCAGGCATTGTTCAGTATACCACTTAGCTGTGACTGTCTTCTGCGTGTCCAAAACGACACGTTCCACAATTCCACTCGATTTGAAAAATACAGCTATCATTTTCTTCTTTACAGATCGGGATTTTCTGACAATTACGGGTGTGTCGTCATCATCAAAGACCCAAACTTTGTTTTGAGCCTTGGTCAGCAGATCTTAATAGTACAGCCAAGTCTCGTCACCTGTCACGATGTTGTTCACATACCGAGATTGTCCCTTATCAAACTTTTTTAACATCTCCCGGCACCAAGTCACACGTCGTGTCATCTGCTCTTCAGTCAGTTGATGCGGCACCCAGAGAGAACAAAGTTTCTTCACGTGCAAATGATCTTGCAGAATCGAACGAATTGCTGGTGCATTTAGGCCCAAAGTATCCTCTATCTGTTGGTAGGTCACTCGCCTGTTTTCGTCAAGCATTTTCCTCACAGCAGTAACGTTTTCCTCCGTAACTGACGTTCGTGGCCTTCCCGGCCTCTCAGAATCCTCCAGAGTGAAATTTCCCCTTTGGAATTCTCTATACCACCTGAATATCGTTGTACGATGTGGACAATCATCATCTAGTGCAAGAGACATTTCTTCTAAGCACTGGTCTATGGTTAAACCACGCACGAAATTATACTGCAAAACTGTCCTTATCTCATTTCGTGACCACGATGCCATCGCAAGCACTTTACACTCTCACTACTAATGAATAACTGAGCCCATCGATGGCGCGGCGGCTACTATGCACGTATGAACATGTCTCAACATGCAGCAACAAGCAGCTTCCTGTGATTCATTGTTGCGTCATATTGCAAAATTTTCCTAGTACCCTTTGTATATGACACCCCCACACCCGTGGAGGGTGGGCTGTCAAGTTAATTTCCAATATTATATAAAAAAAGTAACTGTTTACGTAGTTATTACATTTAGGTGGCATCTGTGTCCAGTCATCTGATTAAGATGGCGTATGTGTTTTTTCCAGTGTGCTCCTGTGTAAAAAAAAAAATATATATATTGTACATGAAATGAAGTTAAACATAATTATGCACATTATATGGTAAGATAACACAACATATATGGTACATTAAATGAACTGTTCCGTTATATTAACTGATATTACATGCATTCATATACATCATTTAGTTAGAACAAGGATACTTAACACTTTCCATGAATCTCCATTATTATAGCTTCTCTAATGTATAACCACATGGAGATCACACTCAATTCCTTATTTGACTTTCTTATACTCCCTCTGGCTTTGTTACCATAATATAATTGGAACCGTCTTATATGCTAGTATTTATCCTAATTATCTTTATACCTGCACTAAACAAAATCTTTTCTGTCTTAGTCGCCATAATGCATTTGGATCGTCTTATATGCTAGTATTCACCTTAATTAACCCTTTGATTTAACCTGTTCATATTTAACCTTTCCATCCGTTCATTCATATTTAATTTGACTATCTCCTTCTATTTCTCTATTCATTACTATGTTCTAATAACAATACTCAACTCATCTACATATACATCTTAGGGTATATTAATCATATGACCTTCCTCTTTAATTTTCTTATTATCTCCCCATAGTCCTTCCAGTAATCTATAGTGTGCTTATTCTAACTTGGCACTTATTTCTATATTCTGGTGGGATGTTTTCGTAAGGGCCTTCTACTTCTTCCTCATACAGGGCTGCTATCTTCCACCATCCAGAGCTATTTCTTACTGCATCAAGGGCTACTACTCTCTGCTTCTCAGGACTGCTACTTTCTGGGATATTATCGCCTTCCTCGGTGGACTTAGTCATCTATGTATATCTTCTTTCATTCTTACTGTTTTAACGAACTGCCTTTAACTACCCTTTACACGTTCATCCCCTTTTCTCACACCCTTACATTTCCGATAAACTCACTTCTACTCTACCTCCTCACTATCTTTCCACTCAACTCTTTCTCCCCGCTGACCACACCACACAGAAGTCCGACCCAGAATCCCCTTCTCTCCCCGAACTTCACGCTTCCCTTCAAGTTTCGCACGCCTCCCCCAAGGGACAAGGCCCCGAGTGCCAAGCGATAGTTCCCAAGCGATCTTTCTAGTGCGATTTTCTAGCGATTTTCCTAGGGCGAGTACTAGTGCTTGAATAATCCCTTCCCTCGCTGAGCAACGTCACTGCTTCCCTCGCTGAGCAACGTCACTGCTTCCCTCGCTGAGCAACGTTACTGCTAACCCCGCTTGCAACGTCACTGCTATCGCTAGCAACGTACTGCTCTCTTCTGCTGATCGCTTGGTCACTGGTTGGCACCGCTCCTGCCTCCACGTGGCGGGGTCGGTAACCTGGGAGAAGGAATTCCCTCTTCCAGGGCTGAAAGGAGCAACAATGGATTGTGATGCATATCCACCGCTAGAGCCCACGGGCTCCAGACCTGTCAACTCTGATTCAGAGCATGACTTGAATCGTCCGAAGAGACAGCGGACTGAAAAACAGAGTGCCGATATGCCAGCATTTCTAATAATGCACTCATTATCCATACAACCTGTAGGCAAGTTATCGCCATTTCTAATACAGAAATGTTTAGAATCTTTTGTTGGATCGCCTAAAATGGTGAAGCGTCTTCAATCTGGAGACCTTCTAATTGAAGCTTCGAAGCCAAGCCATTCAGAAAAATTGACAACTTTTAACAACATTCCAGTGTCAGTTACGCCGCATAACACCCTGAACACCTCTAAAGGCGTCATCAGCGAATGGGACTTACTGAATGTCTCTGAACAAGAAATAATACAAGAGCTTAGTGATCAAAAAGTGACTCATGCACGGAGAATCATGACTAAAAAAGATGGCAACCTACTACCAACCAGGTCCATCATTTTAACTTTCAGTACTCCGACTCTTTCATCTTCTGTTAAAGCAGGTTACCTAAATTGTAAGATTCGTCCTTACATCCCAAACCCCATTCGCTGCTTTAAATGTCAGAAGTACGGTCATTCTCAAACAGCATGCCGAGGCGATGCTGTGTGTCCTCTTTGTGGTCCCAAGGAGCATTCTCAAGAAGACTGTACAGCTTCCACTCCTATTTGTCCAAACTGTAAGGAAAACCACCCTGCATTTTCTAAAGCATGTGACCTTTGGAAAACAGGAAAAAAAAATCCAGAAATATAAAGTTGAACATAAAGTCACTTACCCTGAAGCAAGAAAGCAAGTGCTACTAACCATTCCTAGTCGATCATACGCATCTGTTACTAGAACCAGCCGCTCAGCTGCAACTCAAACAGATGTGTCCATAGAACCGAGAATTTCCTTTGCCACCTGGGCCAAAACTATTTTATCATGCAATAAGAAACCTACAGTCAACGAAACCAGCAATACGCCGATCAGCATCCCAACTGATACTATCTCAACTTTTCCCGAAACAACAAAATCAACTACCGTTGAAAATCAGAAAAAGGTGAAGCCACGAAATATCAACATGGAAACTGATGTTCAATCGGAGGATGACGACACAGTACTAGAATTACATGCTAATGATATCATGGATACAGGACGCCCAATCATTTCCCAGAAATGAGAAACCAAAACCAAGCAGACAGAAACCTTCTCAGAAAAAACAGTCAGATCAATCTTCCTCAAACAAATCCAACCAATGAATAAATTCCTACAATGGAACTGTCGAGGATTACGCAGTAATATAGACGACCTCAGTGATTTACTCAGTCAAACTAATGCAGTAGGTGCGTGCTTACAAGAAACATTCTTATCACCACACGCTTCGGTCAAAATCAAAAACTATACTATGTTTAGGCGAGACAGGGTTTCTAACTCTCCTGCTCGTGGTGGGGTAGCTATACTTGTGAAATCTACAATTCCCTCACGACATCTCCAACTAAATACCTCCTTAGAAGTTGTAGCAGTCCGGATAGCAATGGGAATATCGTTATCACTTGCATCCATCTATATATCACCGAATTATCCTTGCTCCCAGACTGAACTGGACAGTCTCATTACGCAACTTCCACCTCCCGTCTGTTTACTTGGTGATTTCAATGGTCACCATCCATTGTGGGGATCCTCCACCATGGATGGTAGAGGCAAACTAATCGAAACATTCCTGGATAACCATAACCTGACTCTTTTAAACTCTGGTTCTCCAACTCATATTCAACTACCTGCTGGTACTACATCCGCCATAGACCTATCCATCTGTTCAGCATCTCTTTTTCCAAGCATGGAATGGTTAGTGCTAAATGATCCATTCCACAGTGACCATTTCCCTATCATTAGTTCAATACAAACACAGGTCATGTCATACCCTAAAGGCCGTATTTCTTGGAACTTCCAAAAAGAAGACTGGAAAACCTATTCCAGTTGTGTTACATTTGAAAAGCAATATGTACAGCAACAGAATCTTGATAACGTAACTGACCACATTACCAGCCAACTATTATCTGCAGCAGAAATTTCCATTCCAAAATCTAATCTGCACAAGAGTGTACACCAAAATCAGTGGTGGAATGAAGAATGCTCCAAAGCAAAACGTGATAAAAACCGAGCTTGGAACCACTTTCGTAAATTCCCAACTACCGCCAACCTAATTGTTTACAAAAAACTCAGAGCTAAAGCGAGACAGATTAGAAAAAAAGCAAAACATGAATCCTGGACTAACTTCGCCTCATCCATTAACAAAAATACTGACACTCGAATTATTTGGAAAAAAATACGAGCACTCAATGGGAAATTTCTACCGTTGCAATCACCAATAATACAATGGAATGGGCAGGAATTATCTTCCCCTAATGATATTGCAAATGCGCTATCAGTCTTTTTATGACATTTCCGCCTCATCCTCTTATGTGACATCCTTTCAACGCATTAAAACTAGTGAAGAACGTCAAAAATTAAATTTTCAAACTAGACTCTCACTCCCTTATAACCAGCCTTTTACTTTAGTCGAGCTGAAGGAATGCTTAAGCAAATCGTCAAATAGTGCAGCAGGACCAGACGGTATTCACTACAGTATGTTGCAGCATCTATGTGAATCTGACCTCGGCATTTTATTAATATTCTTTAACCGTATCTTTTCAGAAAATACTTATCCTCTGTCCTGGCGGCATTCCTATAATTGTGCTATTCCAAAACCAGGCAAAGATCCCACTCTGGTCCAGAACTACAGACCGATATCATTAACAAGCTGTTTAGGCAAAATCTTTGAAAGGATGGTACATAAAAGGCTCACCTGGTTTCTAGATTCCCAGCATCTTCTCTCTGATCACCAATATGGCTTCCGTAAAAACAGATCCACCCTAGATTTACTTGTAAAACTTGAATGCAACATACGAAATGCCTTCGTCATGAAACAGCACCTAGTGATGGTCAACCTAGATATTCACAAAGCATTCACAAAGATATTCACAAAGCAGTTATGTTAATATGTAAGATATATGTGGAATTATTAGTGAATTGTAAATATATGAGTTGTATAATGTATGTACAGAATCATTAATGTGTAAATACCGTATATATTAAACATAAAATGTGTATAAAATGTATTTCGGGACGAGACTACGTGTTCAGTATATGTAACCCACTGCACGTAGTATCTCGTACCCTGATATGTACTTAGCACCCTCCTGGCATTTTGCCGTCCCGGGGTGGTTTCCTTATGGAAATAAACAGATAATAATAATAATAATTCGATACTACTTCACTATATCCTGCCAATCACAAAGTATGAATACTATCGAAAGACAGTTGCAAAATGCTCTATACAAAATAGAAACCTGGACCTTATGCAATGGATATCGTCTTGCTGAACAGAAATCCACCACTACTCACTTCTGCAAACTACGGTCACTTCATCCTGATCCTGAGCTAAAGATCAATAACATGCCAATACCTCTTACTCACACTGTCCGTTTTCTTGGCCTGGTGCTAGATAGGAAACTAACCTTTCAAGCACATGTGACCTACCTTCGGACCATCTGCTTGAAGAAATTGAATATCCTCCGGTGTGTGTCATCTATGTCGTGGGGTGCTGATCGGCATACCCTGATCCATCTCTATAGAGCTCTCATCAGGTCCCCGTTTAGACTATGGCTCCCCAGTGTATGACTCTGCTAGGAAAACTATTCTAGAGCGATTGAACACGATCCAGCACAGTGCTCTCAGTCTCTCTAGGGGCTTTCAGAACCTCCCCAGTTCAGAGCCTTTACATTGAAGCCCACGAACCTCCCTTACATCTTCGGAGGAAAACATTGCTTTTGATGTATGCCGCAAAAATCCGCAGTTTTCCCTCTCACCCGAATTGGAGATGTCTGTACAATACCGAATGGGAGTCATTCTTCAACAGCAAACCAAATGAAAACAGACCTGCTGCACTTAGACTTAAAGAACTAACTCAAACGTGGAATATTGACATCGGCAATATATATGAGGACATAACACCGCCTGATCCACCGTGGACTAATATCCGTGCAATTTATGATGATTATTTCCAACAGTGGGGAAAGCAAACCTTGTCTCCCTTCAATATCGCACAATTACATGAAACTCATTGTGCTTCTAATTCACAGGCCTGTAAGATCTATACTGATGGATCAAAAACTGAGACCCAAGTAGGCGCTGCGGCAATCTTCCCTTCATTCACTACTTCTATCTCATTACCTGTAGAATGCAGTATCTTCACTGCAGAGCTTTATGCCATTAACTTGGCCCTAGATCACATTACTCAACTTCTGATTTCTTCTGCCTTAATATACACTGACTCCCTCAGTGCTGTCTCTGCCATAAATAGCAGTACCAACTCCTCTCACCCTGTTATCAAACAAATCCATTCCAAATTACTTGTGTGCAATGAGTCAAACCAAACAGTGACATTCTGCTGGATACCAGGGCATTCTGGAATAGCAGGTAATGAAAGAGCAGATCTTGCAGCCAAACAACCAGATACCAATATTTTACAGAATTGTCAAGCTCCGTATTCCGATTTCAAACATATCATTCGTAAAGCATGTTACAATAGATGGTCACTGATCTGGAGAGGTTATCCAGGAAACAAACTATACAGAATAAAACCAGAACCAAAGCTGTGGCTCTCCAGTTTCCGGAAAAATAGACGAGAAGAAACAATTTTAGGAAGGCTAAGGATTGGGCATACACACACACTCACTCACCTGTATCTATTAAATAATGACAGTGCACCCCAATGCACATCATGCCAAATTCAACTGACCATTCGCCATTTGCTAGTGGACTGTCCCCACCTTCAAACCATTCGCTTAGGCATCTTTAAGTCTATATCTAATGCACAGTCATCAGTAAATTTGATGCAGATCCTGGGAGATGATCCTAATAAAAAGGAACTATTTACTTTCTTAAAACAGATAGGAATATACCACAAAATATAGGTATTGTTTCATAGTCACCATTAGAAAGACACAATATGGCCCCAGCAGCCTATGTGTCGTTAAACTCAATAATAACAACAACAACCCAAGGGACAAATGAGATTCTTCCTCTCGCTCAGATTACTCACCTGAGAGGACAAATTCAAATTGAGGAAAGACAATTGTAGAATAGATGTGCGGAAATTCTCCTTTAGCCAGCGGGTGGTTGATAGTTGGAACAAACTTCCATCTGTTGTAGTGGAGGTCAGCAACTTGAATAAGTTCAAGGCAGAACTAGACAAACATTTGGAGTGAATTATGCCTCTTATAATACTAATTGGAAGAACGTTTTCGTGTTGCACATTGGACCCCTTGATACCAATGTAGCAACGGTGGCTGTCACAGTTTCTCTGGAAATTTTCTTACGAGGCATCTTACGTGGTATACCAGTCAGACTGTCATGCCTTGGTGCGGCCGATGTCCAGAGACATTACCTGCTGGACTGTATCGTCCTAGCAGTGTAGTTGGCAGAGGCAGCGTGATGGTCTGGGGCTGTTTTTCATTGTTTGACCTGAGCCCATTGGTTGTTTTGGGCAAAACCATTAATGCTGAAGTCTATATAGACGTCCAGTGTAATACTGTTTTACGTTGTGGCAGCAGGTCGAAGAAGGCCCATACCTCTATCAGCAGGACAATACCCACGTCATGACTATTTGCATTGTGACGGACTGTTGTGAAGACATGAGCGTCGAAAAATTGGACTGGCCAGCCCAAAGCTCCGACCTCAGTCATAAAGAATCTGGGATGAATTGGATCATCAGGTGTGCATGATGGGAGACTGCCCAAAAAATAGAGCTAAATTGGTCTCTGCTTTGAACGCAAATGACATCCTGTACGAAAAGGCTATTGTAGATAAGCAAGCGTTTGGATATTAATGGTAGGACAGTGTGTATAATTACACACAGAGTGAACGCCGCTTGTTGTGATCACTTCGGGACAAAGCTTAAGTGATAACAATAACCAAAGAAACGAGCAGCCGTTCAGCGTTGTTTATGAATAGTAGAAAGGTGTATATGGACAAAAAGAAAACATTAAAATCAAACAATATAAAACACTTTAATTTGACTCTCCTCTATTTCTTTGAGAAAGTGATCAGTAAAAATAAAAAATTCATAATAAAAATGCTATATTTCTGGAAATTAAAACAACATTAAACAAATCAAGAAAATATTAGAATAAAGAAGCAGGAAAACAGTTAATGTTCTGCTGTAAAATAGTCAGATTGGTAGGAGTATAGATACAGTACATTCTTTCACGGAGTAACGACACCGAAAGCCGTATGAACTGTACGAAGCAACAGCAGTAATAAGCATGTCGCAGTTCAAGAACAAATCGGGATGTTTTGCAATCATTTCCACTGAACATGCGTAAGCGATAAGTCAAAGGGCGATAGCCTAAACCGAAGCGCAGATTACAATAAACGTTTTTTCTATGTATTCCACACGTCTGATCGAAAGACTTCATAAAAGTGATAAAATTACATGAATAATAACGTATCGTGATCGCAATAAGCAGCACACTGTGTTTACATATGTGAGAGAGCTTTTGGCAAACCCGAGGCATGGAGCATTGGTTGGAGCTCATGTTTGCATATTAATCAATTCAGTAACCAGTATTCAGATGACTGTGGAAGTTATTGAGGTTCCCACAGCCGCCCCCACATTTCTGCACAATAGAATATTGCAGGCTACACTACAGAGATGATGTACGTTTTAGAGATCTCGAGTTGCATAAAAGGTCACATTCTGTTTTCCAACTAGGCTTTGTGAGTTTATTATGCAAGGTGCTAATATGTTGGTGAAACTGAAGTTTACAGTCGAGAATTATTTGTAGAAGGATAAGAGAAATTTACCTCAATATGATACATAGAACACCTTCCGTATGATACTTCATACTTTCGTATGAATTTCTGGAGAGTATCATACGGGAGTTATACATATCATATTGAGGTAAATTTCTCTTGTCCTACAAATATTGATATCAGCGTAGAAAGTATTGAGCACCATAGCTGTTATATACTATCAAAGTCTTGAATTATATAAAGACCCTTGTGGGTTACAATAGTTATTGAGAAGTATATATAGTGGGTAGTTTGTTGGAGGTTGGCTCCAGAGTTGATCACAGCAGATCTTTATATCATCACATACAAGGAAACTTAGCTTGTTAATTAGGGGATTTAAAAAAATATACGAAAGCCTACCTCCTTGTGGAACACTCGTGTGGATGGATTTTTGAAGGGTTGATCCTAAGGTGGAATGGCCTTTCAATCAGGAGATGAGAGAGAGAGACCAGATCTTGTTCACCTATGGAATAGTATTCTTTGCATAACTTGAATAGTCTGGAGTTAGTAGTATCAAAAGCTGCATTGGAGTCAAAAAAGGTAATCCTGCATCATTGAATGAATCGGATTATCTGTATAGTAGCATGGAGTTTAGCAACTGTGTGATTAACTAACTGTAGCTCTATATTTTATATATTTTTAACGTGCATTTGATTATATAGCAGTCTTTCTAAATAATGATGTTATTATTTTGTATTTTAATAAAATGTTGTCTAATTTTTGTGTACTATTCTGTTGGTTGGTATAAAAGGAGGTTAATAGCCACTTGGAAGATGTTGCATCGCCTTTTAAGGAATTGCTAAAATACAAATACACAGCAATTTGCAGAAAACAAGCTAAAAAATTAATTGCAAAAAAATCCGTGAATTTTTTGTTTCAGTGATTACTTTAGTTCGTTAGTTTTAAGAGTAAAAAATCCTTGGGTGGAGGGGCTACAGATATTTACTGGAACTTGTGGGTTGGTCACTCACGCACTAGTCAGACGTTTGTGGATTTATTGGATGATTGTTTTCTGCAGCAGCATGTTTGAGAGGCAACCAGAGAGAGTAATACTCTTGATCTGGCGGCGCATTATAGCCTTAGTAGCTAATGCGCCAATAAAACCAAACCAAACCAAACTTGATCTGGCTACACAGGAGCATAGCTACCGTATAGCAAAAGTAGGCAAAGCTTAGGGGCCCTAGTGAATTAGGGACCCTACTTTTGAAGTGTTGGTCAAGACATCAAAGGCGGATATTGTTGGGATAGCAGAGACGTGGTGTCACACAGATATAAGGAATGCAGAACTGGAATTTGGGGAGTACAATGTGTACAGAAAGGATAGAAAGGGAGGAGGTGCTATGCTGTTAATTAAAAAAAAACATAAAATCAAAAGAAGTGAACCCAGTTGATATAGATGAACAGTGCACTGTTGAGTCAGTTTGGTGTGAAATAAGCACTGCGAAAGCAAAAATAAGAGTAGGAGTGTGTTATAGGCCTAATGAGTACAATGAACAATTGATCAGAGAAATAGTGGGCTATTAAATCAGAATGTCTTATAATGGTGGATTTTAACTTCCCAGATATTTACTGGAACTTGTGGGTTGGTCACTCACGCACTAGTCAGACGTTTGTGGATTTATTGGATGATTGTTTTCTGCAGCAGCATGTTTGAGAGGCAACCAGAGAGAGTAATACTCTTGATCTGGTTATCAGCAATGATCATTCGTGTATTAAGAATTTGCAGATAAAGGAACCACTAGGTGGCAGTGATCACAATGTACTGATGGGGGATTTACTTAAAGATTTAATCACCATCAGGGGTAAAGGAAAGGGTTTTTGCTTCCATAAAGGTGAGTACAGTGGTCTCAGAAAGTTTTTTTTAAATTCTGTACAGTGGGATCAACTGATGATGTTACCAACAGTAAATTCTAAGTGGGAAGCATTAAAGGAATTAATCGTGGATGCTACTAAAAGTTTCATACCTATTAAGAAATACTGTTCAAGGTTTAGGCCTAAATGGTTATTTAATGAACTAATGAGACTCGTAACAGAGAAGAAAAATGCATGGGATGCATATAAATTATCAAGTGACTCAGAAGCCTATGGCAGATATAAGCTAGTCTGTAATCAGGTCACAAAGGAGGTTAGGCAGATTACGAGAAATCCTTGGCAAAAGATGCTAAGAAAAACAGTAAGGATTTCTTTACTTATATAAACGAAACGAAAGGGGATGAATCTGATTGGTCCACTTGACATCGATGGTTCGACTGTTGATGATCCTGCTCAGATAGCAAACAAACTAAATGAGTATTTTGCATCTACATTCACACATGAGGAATTATTAAGGTTTGAAAATGGCAGAAGGTTATGAAATTGTAGGAGGATACTTAATGATTTTGTAATAACCGAGAGCAAAGTGGAGGAGAAAAATGTTTAAGTTAAGCATAAGAAAAGCACCTCGGTAGCCGAGTGGGTAGGAGCGGGAGTGCAGTAGCACACGCTCTTTGAGTAGACCGGGGTTCAAGCCCCTGACTGCTGAATACGGTCGATCTGGCATCTCGCACTGGACCAGCGTGGCAGATTATGGTCCATTTCCCTCAGCATGAATTAGTATTAGTATTAGTATTAGTAACGGCCGTATGGTGCAAGAAAGCCTATGGCTTATGCTGCACCAGCAAAAAAAAAAAAAAAAAAAAAAAAAAATCCGAACAAAACAATGATAAAAACAAAAATTAAATAAATAAATAAATAATAATAATTAATAAATAAATAAAAATAATAAAATGAAATTAAAAATTAAATAAAAAGGAAATTAATCCTATCATCCTATGCGCTTCCCTTACCCGAAAGTACTATCCAGATGACCTTTGAATTTCCCCAAACTGTCGGCCTCTACCACCCATGAAGGCAACTTATTCCAGTAATTTATAACTCGCTGGCTAAAATAAAACTTCCTGCAGTCCAATCTAAACATTTCCCCGCGTAACTTGAATTTTGTTATTGTTGAATTGTTGAGGAGGCTTCCATCCTGCAGTGGGTTGATAATGGCTGCACTTTACTTTTACTTTTTTTTACTGTTCCGGGTAAAATAATGAAGTCACTGGCGAAATGCTTAAAGTGCGGTACTCACCTTGAATATAATCTGCAATAGTTTTATGAAAAGACTGATGGCTAAATATAAGGTGGAATGGTTAAGTTAATGCATTAAGGTGGGATGAGATTTAATTTAACGGAATTTTAAAATAAGTGCAAGGAAGCAGAAGTGCACTACTCCGTCCCTGGTTGTCATAAAGTAGAAAATAGTTAATCTGGAACATAAAAGAATTGATATTGCCAATAGTCGTGACGACAGACTTTCGTTAAGTTATAACGTCTTCAGTTGGCGCTGTTAAATGAGAAGTAACGCGTGCTGTATTTTAAGGAATTTTCTATACTCTCGTGATGATCTTTGGGACACGTGGGAATCTCAGATGTGAGAGATTCCAAGTCGAGGAAAGGTGAAAGGGAAGTTTTGCGTTTAGGATGTTGAGATTAGTATTGTGTCGAAACCATTCGATAATGAGGGCTTCATATTGAAGAATTTTGTGCCTGGTTTTAAGTCTTATAATGGTGATAGCGGAGTCAATTAAAGGAGTGTGATTGTGGGTTTGGGCATGAATTGTGAGTTCTGTACTAGCTTGTCTCGATTTAAGACTATTATAGTGGTAGTACGCGCGAGTGTTGGAGGTTTTGGTAGAACCAAACTTAGTAATAGTACTACCAATATAACAGGCAATATAATTGTAGAACCAAACTACCAAGTTTGGTTCTACGAAAACCTCCAACACTCGCGCGTACTACCACTATAATAGTCTTAGATCGGGACAAGCTAGTACAGAACTCACAATTGATGCCCAAACCCACAATCACACTCCTTTAATTGACTCCACTATCACCATTATAAGACTTAAAACCAGGCACAAATTTCTTCAATGTGAAGCCCTCATTATCGAATGGTTTCGACACAATACTAATCTCAACATCCTAAACGCAAAACTTCCCTTTTACCTTTCCTCGGCTTGGAATCTCTCACATTTGAGATTCCCACGTGTCCCAAAGAGCATCAGGAGAGTATAGAAATTCCTTAAAATACAGCACACGTTACTTCTCATTTAACACCGCCAACTGAAGACGTTATAACTTAACGAAAGTCTGTCGTCACGACTATTGGCAATATCAATTCTTTTATGTTCCAGATTAACTATTTTCTACTTTATGACAACCAGGGACGGAGTAGTGCGCTTATTTTAAAATTCCGTTAAATTAAATCTCATCCCACCTTAATGCATTAACTTAACCATTCCACCTTATTTTAGCCATCAGTCTTTTCATAAAACTATTGCAGATTATATTCAAGGTGAGTACCGCACTTTAAGCATTTCGCTATTTTTATATTTAGTCTATTATCACGGTACTATAAGAATTCTATAACTTTATACCTGGAGTCACTGGTTACAGATGCATTGCAGGATCATCTAGACAAGACTGCAGCAATAATTCAGACACAGCATGGGTTTGTTAAGGGAAAGTCTTGTCTGACAAATTTGATAGGATATTATGATGTGATTACAAAGGAACTGGATGCAAAAAATAATTATATCATATATTTGGATTTCAGGAAAGCTTTTGACACTGTTGCGCATGGAAGATTATTGTACAAATTGGAGCAGAATGGTATTAAGGGTAAATTGCTACAATGGATAAAAGGATGGTTAAGTGGGTGGTAATCAATGGGTGTTGCTCTTCGTGGACTAATGTTATTAGTGGAGTCCCACAGGGTTCGGTGTTGGGCCCACTGTTGTTTTGTATATTTATCAATGATGTTGATGAAACAAAGGTTGCAGATGATACAAAGGTTGGCAGGGTTGTTAATGACAGTAATGGCAGTGTGCTACTGGAACAGAATCTAGAAAATTTGGGCAGATGGGCTAAGAAGTGGCAACTGAAGTTTAACCTTGACAAATGCAAAGTACTGCATATGGGTAGAAGTAACCCCAGAGAAACGTACCAACTGTGTGGTCCTACACTTAAGGTGGAAGAAAATGAAAGAGACCTGGGAGTAATTGTGCAGTCAGATATGAAGTTTTCTGAGCAATGCAAACAGGCTGCCAGGGCAGGTCATAGGGTTTTGTCAATGATATATAGGAATTTTGCTAGCAGGGAAAAGGAGGTGATTGTCCCTTTGTATAAGGCAATGGTCAGGCCATGCCTTGAGTACTGCGTACAGGTCTGGAGGCCTCATTTTAGGAAGGATGTTGATTTACTTGAGCGTGTACAGAGAAGGGCAACAAGATTGGTGAGGGGAATGAAGGGATCCTCTTACCAAAAGAGGCATAAGTTCTACAAATTGCAGTGGCTGGAAATTAGGCACCTGCGCTGTGATCTGATTGAGGTGTATAAGGCCTTGAATGGGTTGAGCACGCTGAATTCTGATGGGATCCTTCCACTTGTTCAGAGTACGAACCTAAGGGGGCATAAATTCCAATTAAGAAAAGACAGATGTAGAATAGATGTGCGGAAATTTGTCTTTATCCACGGGTGGTTAATTGCTGGAACAAACTTCCAAATCTGTCGTTGTGGAAGTTGATAGGTTGAATAAATTTAACGAGGAACTGGACAGGCATTTGGAGGAAATGGTGTTTTTTTTTTTTTTTTTTTTAGGCTGATGCTGCATAAGCTCATACACCTGCTTTCTTGCATCGCATGCCGCTACTACTACTTCACCAGGGCCCATAAACACATGCAAGTAGGGGCCACCCCTACTACGCTAGGGCGAACAGACAGATGCAACATATAATGAAAATATTTTTCTCAGTGAGCTTCTCAACAATGTTATACATCTAGAATAAAGAAGGAATTCTTATATCTTATTACCAAAACATAAACCCAGTTGGCGGCAGTCTTTATTTTACTTTGTTCAAGTCATTATCAAAACAGCAATTGACATACAAAAATGTATTTGTTTATTAATATAAAATTAAATTAATATAATTTTGAGTTAAAAATGGACGAAAAGAAAAAGGGAAAGAGTGGAGCAAAAAAAAAAAAAAAACAAACAATGAAGAAAGCAAAAGAACAAGCAATCCATAAATTACCTAAATTAGATAATTTCTTTATATAAAACAAAGTAATGAATTATGTCCAGAAGAAGGTAAAGAAAATACCAATACTGCATCGGA
Organism: Mastigoproctus giganteus; assembly: GCF_048544385.1. Taxonomy (NCBI): domain Eukaryota; kingdom Metazoa; phylum Arthropoda; class Arachnida; order Uropygi; family Thelyphonidae; genus Mastigoproctus; species Mastigoproctus giganteus. The sequence continues at coordinate 99,584,776 of NC_143576.1, read as the reverse complement.
AAATGCAGAAAAGATTGCTGCTGGTGTAAATATATCTGCGGATCATTTAAATCAAGCAGGGTCGTCAAACGAAAACAATTCAACAATAATAGATATGTCTTCGTCGGAAATTAAGACCGCCGTAGCCGAGTGGTCAGCGCACGGGTGCATAAGTACATGTGCCTTGAGTTACCGGGGTTCACGCCCGTGACTACTGAATACGGTGCTGTTTCTTGAATTTTGTCTATCTTGTGAACTCCTCTGATCGTTTGGTCGTCCCGGAGTATAAAAAGAAAATTTATTTATTTAGTGTTGAACGCAGTGCACCGTTTATTCCCTCAAGTGATCTTGGAGGATATGTGGACATCAACATTTCCGATGAAACAAAAAAAGCATTATGAGTTTGTCACCTCAGAGACCTAAAGGACCATTTCGAAGGGATCTTGAATAACAAAATAGAAGTTTTAGTGACAGTACTACTATTCTACTTCAACATATGATCCAGTTCCTCGTTTGTGGCTGTGCTGCTCCGGACTACGAGATTGGAAAAATTTACCTTTTCGGATAAAAACTCACAATATTCCTCAACATCATATCGAGGCATGTGCTATACATGAAATGTGGCAGAGAACGAATCTTTATCAACTATTGATAAAGATCTTGAGGAACAAGTAAGATACAGATCCTCATTTTGGAAAATGGTACTAGAATGGTGATTTCGGATAACGCTTATGTTGGCTAAAAATTCTTGAGCATTTCGCGGTCATTGGAAAGGATTTTCCGAAGATTACAACGGCATTTTTTTTTTTTTTATCGCAAGTCCGTTTACTTTTCTACTATGATGACGTAATGAAACAAATTATTAATAAGCCATCTGGTTCAGTAACTTATTTAAGCCCCACCATCCAACATGAGTTAATAGAATGTTTAGGTACCAAATTAACAAAAGAAAAGTGTTACACTCAAAATTAATTCAGCACCATTCTATTCACTAATTTTGGATACTACTCAAGATCTCACAAAAAAAAAAAAAAAATTAAGTGTTATTGTACGACATGTTCACATAATTCGCGACGAAAATGAAAAATCCAAAGATTTTGAAATTTGTGAAACGTTTTTAGGATTCTATGACATGAATGATCATTCGGCAGAAATGATGACGGATATTATCAGGGGTGGGCAACAGCCGGCCCGCGACGATGTTGAATCCGGCCCCCTCGGTAAATGCATAAATATAGAAAATCCATACCTGACTACACTCGCCGTAAACGTTCGGCTTAATTCGGTTCAATCGGGAATCGCGGCCAGTACAACAGTAACCAAGTGATTCTACGCAGCGTCAAAGAGTTATTTCCTAATTATTATTGTAGCATCAATCGAACGAAGTTCCTATGGGTTTGACTTCTTATTGAAAAAAATAATATTGGTGCGAGATATTTTATGTTTTATGCCTTTTCTAATTTATTACAGTTTTTAATTTAATATAATTTATAGCCCATAAAATGAGCCAATTAAAAAAAAAAAAAAAAAAAAAAAAATTGATGCCGAATGCCGCATTTTCAATGATAATTGGACATTCAGATATTCTTTTTAAAAATACATTAATAATTTGGTAATTCAAGTAATATAACATTTTTTAGGTTCTGATTTTTTTTTATTAAATCGTTCAATCTATTCCGGCCCGCATCATGATGCGAAAATTTCATTCGGCCCGCTGACGAAAAAAGTTGCCAACCCCTGGATAATATAATGAATATATTACACAAACTAAATATTCCCATTGAAAAATGTTATGGTCAGGGATATGAAGCTAATACTATGAGTTGGGTTTATAATGGTGTGCAGTCACGCACACCAAGGATCCAATTAAATACAGAGTACATTCATTGTGCAAGTCACAATTTAAATTTAGTTATTAATGATAGCGTAAATTGTAATAACGTTTCATCATTTTTCGACATTCTTTAAAATTTGTATAATTTTTTTTTTTTTTGAAGTAGTACAAAAAGATGGTATCCTCTTTCTAAATTTACTGTGGAATCTGAAGTTACATTAAAAAAAATTCAACCCTACTCGCTGGTCTGCTCGATTACAGTCTATAACAGCTGTGAAAGTTCGTTTTGCGGATATTATAAAAGCTTTGACAGAAATGAATCTTAAATCAAATAAAAAAGCAGACCAAGACGAAGCGCGTAGAATAATGAAGCAGGGGTGACATTTGATTTTATTTTCATTTGTATATTTTTGAATAACGTGATGTGCGAAATTAATTATGCTTCAAAAACTCTACAGAAGCATGATATAGACCTCGATGAATGTACTTCTGTATTGGATAGTCAGTAAAAATTTACAAAACATTTGAAATTCATACGAACAAATTAAATAGACGAATCTGAGCAAATTGCCAAGGAGTTCTGTCTTTGGAAGTTCCAAAGACAGAAAAAAAAAAACTAGAGATCAGTTTTTAAAATCAGTGTTTTTTACTATGTTTTAGACAAAATTATAATACAAATTAAAAATCGTTTTGAAAGTATGGAAATAGTAAAAAATTATTTTCCAATACTAGAACCGAAAAAAATGTCAAATGCTGATATATTAAGTGAGTGTGAAAATCGCATAAAAAAGTATTCATCTGTACCCTCTCTCCCCAACTACCGATTCAATATTGTAATTTCAAGATTTATTAGCAGACATGTCTGCTGTTAATTTTTTTATTTTTGACTTTTTAGAAATTTTTACTTTGTTATTTTTTACTCTGCCAGCTGCCTCTGCCGAAAGATCATTTGGTAAATTACGAATAATAAAAGAAATGTTATTGGGCAAAGTAGACTGCAATGTTGGCTATTGAGCATAAATATGCCAGTAAAATGGGTTTTATTAATTATTTCGCAAATGTAAAAGTAACATTTTTTTTTAAAAACTTTTCTCGTAAATTTATTAGCTATAGTGTAATTTTTTATGTTTGTAAACTTATAAATAAATCGTAAATAAAATACATATTTATGTTATTAAAGTGATTCAACATTTTTTTATATTATACCTAATTAAAATTTACTTTAATAAAAATAAGGGCCCAAAAAACTTAGCTACGCCACTGGGGCTACAGGAATACCAAAATACACAAACGGTTCCAGCCTGACAACCCAAAGGATTGCGGGTTCGAATCCCGCCTCGGGCTTGGATCAGAGTAGAAATTGCAAAAACCTTGGGAGGTGCAATATAGCCACAGAAGCCGATGCGCCACCAAACAACAACAAAAAAAAACTTAAACGGTGTGTTATTAAATTCGAAACATCCACTCAACAAAATGAGTGAGATCGTTAACGTTCAAATTTTTACAGACAAGCGTAGCAGTTAACTCTTTAAAATAGCTGTTCCATACCCTTATATTCTCAACTCGAAGAGTTTTATTTATAGCAAATAAAAGTTAGGCGTGGTAACTAAATAATAAAATTTCCCAAACCTGCTTCAAGTATAAAACATAACTCGTACGGTGACCTTTTTCCTGATGCTGTTTGTTATTGACCTTCGACGTTACCAATCCTCTAAGAAAGTCAATAACCCGGGAACTGCGTCTTCTGAAAAGAACACCAGTGTATTTTTTTCGTGTCGTTGCGGTAAGTGATACAAATATTGCTAACCAATCTGGTTTGATGACCTACTTAGACTTTGGAACCGTTCACTATTGCAGTTGTAAACGATATACTCGCAAGGGTCCTTAAGTTTATTTAAAAAAAAAAAACTGCATTAATATTAATTTTATTATAACGATGTAGTAATACAGGTAACCCTCGTTTAACACGGTAGTTCCTATAAAATGTCGTGTTGTGCGAAACCGTATTATACGGGACTAAGAAAAAGTACAAAAAGGGGGCTACGTTCCACAAGCTAACAGAAATACACTATATCGTTAACAAAACTAATAAAAATACACCATTCTAGATTTCGTGTGTCTTCTACTCTCTTTAAAAAATTTGGGTTTGTTTGCTTTTGCTTGTGATAAATCTTTATGAATTTCATCCTATGGAACTAATTTTTGAAGCTCCCTTTTGAACTTTGGGCTCCTTTCATTCAAGAATCTGCATTCAAAAAATAAGATTCTAATTGCTCGGCTAACTTTACCTTCCCGTATGCTTTTTAGTGTAAAATTTGGAAGTTCAAAACTTTCATCTGAATTGATTTGGTTTTACCTCCGATGCCATTTCCACCAAATCCTGCTTCGTCAGCCTCTTTTTCTACCAGTAATCCTTGAACGTCTTCAAGGATTACTGATAAAAAAAGATTTATATATATAAGGCGCCTCCGTAGCCAGGAGCAGCAGTGCATAGCACACGCTTGTTGATTAGACCGGGGTTCGAGCCCGTAACCACCAAATACGGAGGATGCGGAAAGGTCAGGGAATGACCACCGCATATCCCCGGAGCAATATGGCCTTAGTTGCTAATGCTCCTAAAAACCAAACAACAACAGTAATCATTTATTTATTTATAAAAAAAATTTTTTTTTTTAGGAACATAGGCGACTAAGGCCATGTTCCTGTGTATATTGTGTTTAAATTGCGTCTGTCCTGAAGTGGATTTTCTGTTTTGTGGACGAAAAACGCAAGTTTCAGGGAGCAAAAACCATACTACCCTCACCTGAGCCCGACTAACTCAGCCACGTTTTGAAAAAGACCCATAAAAATTCCTTCCGTCATTGATGGGATTCGAACTCAGGTCTTTTACACCCGGTCTGGGGAGGAGGCGATTCTATCAACATGAAGGCTTCAGTAGTCATATCATCAAAATCTTCCCCTCCTACCGACATAGCAAGTTCTACTGTCGTACCGATTCTGTTGTCTGCCGGTTCGACCATATTTCCTGAATGAACCGACTCTGGCCATACATTTTTTTCCACACGCATTTAACGTTGACCGTTTTACTTCTTTCAGCGATAAAACTGTGGTTCTGATACAGTCCACAACTGAGAAATGTTTGAATGACGCCATTACTTCAATAGATCGGAATAATTTTTTTCCAAAAGCCATTGTAATGAGTTTTAAATTTGGAGGATATAATGCCTTGATCTAATGGCTGAATGAAAGAAGTTGTATTAACCCAGTACACCTGTGGTGGTAGGAACATAACTTCAACGTTTGGATGGCCTGGTGTGCTATACAGTAGTAATAAAACTTTGAAATCTAGATTTTTTCCACACAAGTTCAATAGCACAAAACGTAACAAGGGGATTTCCCAACCAAATAAAATAGATTGGAAATGTTTAAAAATTACATCCACCATAATAGCAGGGTTTTCCCCACACAAAACTCAAAAATAACCTATTATGCGGGGTTTACCGAAATGATCTAACAGTGTTAGAGCAAAATCGTGTTGTTCAAGTACCGTGTTATACGGGGTTGCCTGTACTACGTAAAATATGCATATGAATGTACGACTGAATGTAACAAGCAAACTTGTTACCCCATCTCCTCCTCAAAAAAGAGGGGGGGGAAAGAATAGGTGAAGTGGGAAGCGGTTTTTTTTTTTTTTTTTGCCCGTGCATCATTAGCCACTGCTAATAGTGGGAAAGAGGGGCAATTCGTAGTTAGCTGTTAACTACGATTTAAAGGAAATTAAAAATATTGTTATACCACATGATGGAATTTTAAATGCTTGTTGAAGTGAATAACAAATTTACATGTAATACTTTGGCGACGTTTCAAGGCTTAACTGAACCCCCATCAAGTATGTAGGTAAAGTAAATAAATAAATAAATAAAAAAAATCTTGTTTATACTCAGGCACGACGTCAGCTAAGTTTACAGTAAATCAATGCAAACGTCAATCGTATTTAGTAGTCACGGGCTTGAACCCTGGTCTACTCAAAGACCGCGTGCTACTACACTCGCTCTTGACCACTCAGCTACATCAGGCCTAACATGAAAAAAATCAATTAGCAATTGTAGGGTTACACTAGGGTTGCATTATGAAGTTACATTAATGAATTTTAATACAATATTGGTATTAAGTTAAGATAAATAAATTCTTTATAAAATTACAAAAGAATAGTAAGATTTTAAATTCCAATTTAAATGTATGCAGGGCTGTTTCGGAGTTCCTCCTTTACAACATTATCAGGACAGCACGAGAATCGAATTGCAGCCTGCACCTCAGCTTCTGTGAAGTGCATTACTTCGCAGTAATAACAACCAACTCCATTTAGCAAATATGAGATGCATCTGTGACCACTTCACTTCGTGAACTACAGCTATAAAAGAAAACACTCGTTGATTATCAATAGAGAAGCACTTAAATGCCATTTCAGTGACTTTGCCCGGGTCTAGTGCTTTGAAAGACTCATCGGGAGATTGCAGGAGGAACAGTCATAGTGCCAAGTAGTGACATGCTTGATGTGTTACAAAATGTCATCAGGTTGTGGAACCAGTTCTAAGAAACCTAGTTTTTTTTTAGACGTTTAGATTTGAGTTATAGACTGAACAACACTTAGACAAGGTTTTTTTCTCTCATCTCAAGTTATACTTGATTTAGCTTCCCCCCCCCCATTTCTTCTGTTACAGCTTAATTGGCACGATATATCATTGTATTGCGCTCGTTTCGAGGTCTGGGTTTAATTCTGTTGGTGATCAGAATGCTTTTTCAGCCCATACATATGAGCCGTAAAACTACATGGAGTGGTTTTTTTCCCTCCAGAAAATAATGTACACAAGTGGCTCGAATGTTAGAATTGTAACAGAGTCGACTTGAGAACATTGGAAAATACGAGGAGTTGTCAGTTACGTTAAAAGGTTTGTCACTGGTTCATGCAATTGTGGGGAATTTGTGTAGAATTTATTTTCTTATATTTAATGACGCAATATAAAAACAAGGTGACGACGTTGGGTAAAACCATTTGATATCATGAAAATATATTGGACAATAAATCTGGCTAATTTGGTGCTTATGACCACCATCAAAAAATTGGCTATGCAAAATTCGTCGAAACTGCCCTTTTATACCTATTATCAATAGTCCTCTGTTTTCCCGCTTGTCCTCGCGGGCAGCACTGGTTTATAATCACCCTTCACCGGATGGAAAAAGGACTGGGTTGAATCCCATCAATGATGGGTTTAACCTTTATGGGCTTTATTCTGACCGCAACAGAAAAAAAACAGTTTTTCGGCCCACACAACATGCAAATCAGCATGTGAACACACTTCTACTCTCCATCGGTTTCTGGCCCACCTGGGTTTTTCCAGTAAGTGTTATGGCCAGTCCGCTTCTTGATGTAACACTGGTTGGGAAAAAAAAAAATATATATATTCTTTTGCTTCATGTTAAAATTCAGGGCGATTGTTGATTTGACTTTGCTGAATTCAAACATGGAAACCATATTGTTGTAACACCTACCAATTTTAAGCAAGAAGGGATTAGTTAAAAACTAAGTTTCTAGTAAAATGTTACATACGGTACTAAGGGTACATGTTGCAAAAAAATCTCTATATCTATGCTCCGATTAGCTCACCACAAGTTCACTGTAATTTTGTGATTTTTCATTGCCTAAAAAGTTCCGGCAGATGTTTTTGAATGCCTTCCAGGCTATTTCTGTAGCATTTAATTTTTTTAGCGAATTCCCTCTTTTTTTCTCAGCCTCACTGATTCAAGGAAACTTGCCTCAAACAGAAAAATCTTCGTTTTTTGTCCATCGCTTTCAGATATATTTTAATCAAACCTAGCTTGATGTGCAATGCAGGTAGATTTTTGACTTGTCCACCAAAGGAGGATGTGCTACATTTTTCTGGCCTGGTCATTTTTTTTAAAACCACATAGTGGCAATCCTTCACTTGCCTGTCTCGCTCACATGAAAAGCAGCAGTATTTAGTGTATCCACCTTGCAACCCAGTCAGCAAAGCTACCACTTTTAGGTTGACACAGGTGTTCCATTTTTATTTTTGGTAGCATATAGAGGTCTTGGCCATGCAAAAGTTTATGTTGGTCTCAAGGTTCCTGCCATATCGCCAGAATAGCAAAAGGCATCATTTTATGACTACCTCTAAGGTAGCCTGTTAATGTCTTTGAACGTGAGCTATAGGAATTCTTTGGAGCCCATACTTTATCTTAATCTCAAACCTTGCATCCAAAATAGAATTCATAGGCTTTTCTCACAAGTCACAACAGTGGCTTCCACTGCAATTTTAATATCACTTCTCCACAAATGTAACAAAAGCTATCAGGCTTATTTTGGCAAGAACACAACATATTTGATGTATGGTTGAGCTATGCCCACATAAGAACACAATTAAGAAATTGTACATTTTTATTTCTAATTTAAACACTGCTCACAAACACTAATTCACTACTCGCTCTCTGAAATATATACTTTTTAAAAAATACAAAAATGCTTGCTTGGTGCAGAACCCACTCATATACATACTGGTAGAGAAGTTTCTAGGGAACTTCATCAAAGTTCTAGAATCTTCCAGAAACATCCCAACCTTTCTTCTTCATGTAACAATATTCTAGAAAGCTCCTGAATGCTCTAGGGAAAAAAAATATAGATGGAAAAGATGATTAAACTAACTTTACTTCTTGGTTTTCAGTTATTAATTAACCTACGATACTTGAAAACAGGGTGGTGAGAACTTTTTAAGCACATTTCCGAGTTTTTGAACATACAAGAATATGCCGAAATTATTTCAGGGAATGAATGGGAATGTGCAATTTATCAGAAGTATAAAATACCACATATAGAAATGAATTTGCATTATCTTATACAATGCTATATGACAGTGTCAAATAAAACCATAAGCACAAACATCATTTTGAAGGACTAGACTGTATGTAAAATAATAAGATTTTACACTCAAACTTTCATTTCCATCCTATTTGTAGACTGGCTGGGCCAGGGGTGTCCAACTTGTGACCTACAGGCTATATGAGTATTACAAGTTAAGTGCATAACACTTGTCATAACATCATGTCACAAAATACAGTCGAACTCGGTTATAATGAGATCTAAGGGACCAAAGAATATTATTCGTTATTACCATTACTTGTTATATCCATTATTGTAGTTATATATTACTTTTGCTGTTACTATATCTATCACACATGCAGATATACTTTACTTAATACAAAAGGGATAAAAAAAAAAAAAAGAATAACCATAGCTCATGATTAAGAGTTTATTCACTATTAAGAAGTCCTGATGCAATATGTACATTGTTTTTATTTTTTAAAGCCATAAGCTTATTTGAAATTTATTTTAAGACGAAACTTTTGATAGATGTCATTGGTTTTATAAAATGAGTTTTTAAAATATTTTGTGCCTCTTCACTCAACACTACATTAACTAGACACTCGCTAGTCTTCTTTCTTGCTGTTGTCTTTGAAAGCCTTTTTTCTCTAACAGCTTCAAGAATGTCCTCATCTGTTGGTGTTTCGGCAGCCATGAGGTTGTCCACGGTCTCTTAATCATTCACATGCCAACTCAATATCAAAGTTGTTTTTCCAACCACATTTTTAATAGAATATTGTCACCATTTTCTCCAGTGTCTTCAATGACTTTAGTCCTGCCTTATTAAAACAGTTTTTGATAGTCTGCAATGTGACCTTATCTCATGAATCAGATGAGATAAAGAACTGAAATTTGTGAATTTTTTTTCATTTCTTTCAATGGATGCTATAGTTTTCCCATATGGAAAGTTTTCTAAAATATCATTTTAGAAAACTAAATATTACTAAATTTAGAAAACTAATGGTTACTTAAAATGCCTAGGTAACCATTAGAGCCGTGTAGACTTTCACCAGTCCCCCTCCAGCATGGTCTTTGGGAATTTCAGCTATGCTCAGTGGTGGTGTGCCACTCTAAAAGAGATTCTGGGAATCATTAAAAGGGTTATAAATTGTTATTGGCAGGGATGCAAAAAGAGATAAGGGGGAGCAATGCACAAAGCAATAATAGATCCCCCACATAGCAGTTTAACCATTGCTTGTTATACCTGTGAGGCTCTTACCTACCATGATCACTTTAACTGCAAAATATTGCTCATAAAATACACAATTTTCAGTCAACTCTTCCCTGCTTGCAGTAACCAAACTCTCATTATAAATGAGTTTGACTGTATAGTTTCACACTGATATTATATAAAATATCCATTTTTAGTAATATTAAATTTTTCATATTGCTTTCTTACAATGTTTTGTGTATCTACCTCAGTATTCAACAATATTATTGTAAACATTAAAAAAAAAAAAATTATATAGGTGTTATATAACTGCTGAATCCTTAGATTTAAATATAAAAAAATTGAAAATTAATTTAATTTGACAAAATTAAATTCTATTTCTAAAAATGCACAACTGGTGGCAAAGAATTGTTCTTGTAGCTCATTACCTCTTTGCAGGAACCTGCATGGCCTGCAAGTTTCAGTAGTTTATCTCCCTTGCTAACAAAGGTCAGATGCCTCTGGATTAGCTTTCTTTTAATATATTGCTGGATTTCACAAAAATGAATGAGCCCACACAAAACTGATTTTCCTAGGGCTGCTTCTGGAAACTATACAATTTATGCAACTCGTGTAATTGATTTGGCAGTATGACAATAAAATGTATGGCTGTAAACTGGATAACAAGAAGCCTCATTTGTTAATGTCCTGACCTCTTATCTGCTTTGTTTTGTTTATATTCAGCAATAAAATTTTCTCTAGAAAAAACCACAAGCAAAATTTTAAATGCGTAACACTTTTTTTCTCTTTGATGAAAAGTGCTGGCTTGTAATATTTAAAACATGCACAGAACTATAAGTAAATAAAATATATATAAGGGTGTGTAATGCTTTTCTTTGCTACATTTTTTAATACTTCCATTTTCCCATAGCCATATTTACTACAGTGCTATTCATAATTTTCACAAACCTTGTCTGTTATAAACCAGTACAGTTTTTGCATAGGTGGACTTTGATAACAATTCTTATAGAGCATTAATAAGGGAACTTGGACAGGACCAAGTAAAAGTTTTGTTCAAATGGTATTCATTGTACAGCAGATTTGTTTGCTTTTACTCCATCGATTGCTTAACTGAAGCTGAGTTATTCATGCTGCCATCATACATCTTATTTATCTTCACAATGTTTAAATATAAACTTATATGTAAGAAAGTTCTTGAAATCTGCATAATGATGACAGTTCCTTCGGATGTTGAAAAGTGCAAATAAGTCTCAACGATTTTCAGTTTATAAAATGAGCATTTGCCTTCAGTTACTATCATTGTTTAAAAAAATGTGACCTATAGCGTGATTACTGCCATTTTCTTTGAATCTTGTGCATAATCTAGTCTCAAAAAGCAAAGAACGAAATAAGATTAAACAAAAACAAAGTATTGCTGCAAATATTCAATCAATTTGCCAATATTGAGAAGTTGTTAATTTCATGTGCCTTTACTTTCTCTTTTATTGACCTCTTAAGAATGACTGCCTACATGCATCAGAGGCAGCAAACAAGTTAAGGCTCTGGGTAGAGTGCATGTAATATAAAATGAGATAACTGACAATTACTTTTAGCAATTGATCTTTTCTTTGTTAAGGAAATTTTGGTATCTTATTTAATATTGCTATTCAATAACAAGACTGCATGCACAGCCACACACACCAAGTGCCACCTGCCTGCAAACAAAGGCACAATGGTTGATAAACCTTTCCCTAGTTGTCTGCCGAGTCACGTTTCAATATGCTCATTTGCTGTGCAGTTAGACAGATTTTAACCTTGTGTTTTTGCAGTTTGCCAGAAAAATGACAGACAAAAGAACTGAATGATGAATTGCCCTAAAATTTTAAACAAAACTAAAGAAAACACTAACTGAAAGTTATGAGTCATTACGTCAAGATCTCACATGTTCGAATGGCACGTGAAAGATTTTTGTAAAAAAGAGGGAATATGGAAGACACCCCTTCATGGGAACCTTAAAGAGGTGTATCTGTGACTATCTTCCCTGATGGCACAGGTTTGTTCCAGCTAGATAATGTGTTCTGCTTGCTGGTATTGTCTGAGAGTGATTCGAAGAATCATGAAAGTGTCTTCCCAGTCCTACCATGGCAGCTGAGTTTGGCAGATATGAATCTTATAGAACATCTCTGGGATTATATAGATCAGCAAATCTAGGGGACACAATCCTGGCAATGTGGTGCAGCCTACTTACTTTGTTCACAGGCCTAACCACATCCATGCCTTTGTGTGGCAGCAGTTTCAGCAGCAAGATGAGAGAGAACATCTCTATTGGGTAGGTGGTCATAATGTTTTGACTGGACATGTATATAAACAATTCAATTTAATAATTAGGTGAAATTTTATAAGATGTTTTTGTCAACTATATAGACTAGTTAGGATAAAATGCATAAAATTAAGACTAGACATTAAGTCAACCAACCATCTATATTAATGTAGAAATTTATTGAAACACTAGAAAACCAGTCAATTGAACGTTGGATATTTAATTCAGAAACTTTACATTTTAAGAAACTGTTTTGAATCCTTTACTATTTTAGTTATTAAATAAATAACCATACTGAAATCATAAATGCTATTGTTTACTTCATCACAATCACTTTATAATGTAGAAAATAGGATAAAGTGATGACATAAACATCAATATATATATATTTTTTAAACATTCATTTTCCCTACTTTCCATTATCCAAAAACAAGCAATATTGGTTACAGATTACAAAAAAAAAAAAAAAAAAAAAAAAAAAAAGTCAGTAAAGGTAACCGATTCAGCAATATGTACTAAACAACACAACGGTTGTATTTATACTCTAAATACACTTCACGTAACTCTGGAAATAAAGTTCAAAAGTCATTTGATTGTAATGAATATAAAACATAACAATATACTGCTTTAGATGGGATCACTCCCCACCACATACACAAACTTCCCCAATGTCTTCACAGGTTCCATTTTCAATTCTTCAAATAGTGGGGAAAAGAGAAAACTGAGTCACTTTCTGAACTTTTGGACCTCATATTCTTGATTATTCCCTAAATAGAAGAAAAACAGTATTATAATATATATATTAAACCACAAAAATGCAACTTATCTAGTCATATGTATGCCGGTGGGGAAGAGTCTCAAACAATGGATCATGACTGCTCAGCGTAGGTGGTACAACTTTTAAAATTTTGCCTCAGGTTTTAAAGTTGCTTTACTTTATAATGTTATATTGACCAGGGGTTTATTTTATGTAGATTAAAATTTAATTATTAAAAGTGGCATACTTGTTTGTTTGTTATTTGGTTTTTAGAAGCATTAGCAACTAAGGCCATATTGCTCCGGGATATGCGGTGGTCATTCCCTGACCTTTCCGCATTCTCCGTATTTGGTGGTGACGGGCTCGAACCCCGGTCTAATCAAGAAGCGTGTGCTATGCACTGCTGCTCCTTCCCACCTGGCTACGGAGGCGCCAAGTGGCATACTGTAGAGCCTTATACATGGGGGGCTCTGTTCTCCAGAAACCTTGCACACTCAAAATGTGTGCAAATGGTACTTAAAAAGCAGTAGGAAATATGGGGTTCTAAGATCTATTTTAAACTTCTATAAAAGTTCTAATATTAATAATTTAAGGTAATACAAATAGAAAATGATAAAAACAAAAGTTTAAAATAAATAATGAGTTTATTTACTAAAAACTTGCATAATATTTAGATACTAATGCAAGAACATGGAAGGTAGGCACATTGTAACAGAAGTTCCTGGGTGAGAAACACTGTTCAGTTGACAGAAAAACTCCAGTAGCGCTAGCTGTTGGGCTTCCTTCTTTACTTTGGCCAACAGATTATATGGAGCCAGTGCACCGTTAACTCTGTTAATCTCTTCTCGTTGAATTTCATAGCCTGTGTCAAGATTCTGCAAAGAGTCTATGCCACCTTGGAACATCTTGAGTGCCTTCTGTAGGTTGGAAATAGTTAAAAGGTTCACAGGTGACACAAGTGCAATATCATCCTCTTCTTTCTCCTCTTTGTTTCTTGCTTCACACGAACAGTTTTACCAACATCTTCTGTTCACAATTTATGATGTCATCAGGCTGAAAGTCATTGAAGCTTTTGCCACCAAGCTGTCTCCCAAGTACTGCCAATTCGACTATGTCTTCCACAACTGCTTCTCAAATGTCAACTGGTGGCTGCTGCATGTGAACACATTCTAGCCATTGTTATCTTCCAACAAGCATTCATTGTAAATTTTTTTTTTTTTTTTTTTTTGCCTGTCCATGCACCATGAGTGTGTAATACTTCAAAAAGTCACAAAGATTTACCTCTGTATTTTCCAATGCATTGAATATTGCATTATAGATTTGCTTTGAAATATATATATATATATATTTTTTTTTTTAAATGTGGAAATGTCTCGATCCATTGGTTGAATCGTGAATCAATGAAATTGTGACAGGGGACAGCTTTTAAGTTTTCGTTCATGATTTCCAGGTATTGCAAATGACTTAGGGAATTATCAATTAACAACAATGTCTTGCAATGGAAATTCTGCTTTTTACAACAGCTTTCAACTCCTGGGCAAAGGTTCTTTACAACCAGTTACTGAACATTTGTCCTATCGTTCACACTCGGCTATTGTACCTCCACTGGATATGTAGTTTACTTCATATTTTTCAAAGCTCTGGGATTTTCTGATTTATAAATTAAAAGGGGCTTGCACTTAATCTCTCTCTCTCTCTCTCTCTCTCTCTCTCTCTCTCTCTCTCTCTCTCTCTCGACCTTTAATCCCAGTCTTTGCTTTTTCCTTAGAAATAAAGATCCTTGCTGGCATACTCTTCCAGTACAGATCTGTCTCGTCTGCATTAAATACCTGCTTTAGTGAGTAGCCTTCCCTCTGGATTAAATTTAACAATTTAGGAGGTCATGAGTTGGCTGCAGACTGGTTGGCACTTGGAGCATTGTAATTCGTTCCACGACCATGGAAGTTGAAATTTTTGCTATACAACTAAGCTGTTTATATTTCTAAAGGGCCATTTTTATAATATAAATTGGATTAGTTACCAATTCAAATCATTAAAATGTGCTACACTTTCATCATTATCGTATGTTCTGTTATAAGAACCAATTTTGAATGGCTTTGCGATATTTTTTCTAAAACACATTTCTGGAGGTCACTACCATAAAACAATAAAAACAATTTGCACTTTCCAGTTTATTGGGCTTTTCTGTTACTGCAAGCAATTATAAATGGGTAGTGAACTCCATGTTATTGCATTTGCGAAAATACCAATAGCTGGTTTGTGTGGTTTTAAATTATTATGGTGAGATGTGTTACCCCTTGACTGAAATCTTCAATTGTATAAAAAACATAAATTTTCAGAATCTTCTCTCCCTTGCTTTTCTTTAAGCTTCGTAAACTTGTTACTCCCTGCAAATCATGTTAGTAGCAAGTTGTGCATGCTATTTGAAATTTATAATAAAAAGAGAAGATCATCTCAGAAACAAATACCCCTTGAAGCATTTCTGAAGAAGACGACTCCTTGTGCAACAAACCAATGAGTGCCGAGCCAATAACAAGTGTGCATTAAGTTGATGATGAAGAATAAACATTCTTTAACATATGTAAGTCATAAATAATTTCTTTATTATTATAATTTGCTTGATTTTACAGGCTACATTTTTTCATTTCTTTGGATAAATCATCATTATTTAAACAAACTAATTATCTAACTAATTTCATTGTTGAGAACATAACCCCTATTTTTAATATTGTCTATGGGAAACAAATTCTCACTTTAAGTGTTTTCACTTTACAAGCACGCACTAGGAACGAATTAACTTGTAAAGTTGGAAACTACCTGTATTTGTTGACATTGGACTTTAATTTCTGTAGCCTGAAATTATTCCAAAAGTACAGAAGCAATAAAAGAAGAATAAGAAATGTTAATTTACAAAAGTAAGTGAATTTGTAAGAGAAGTTTCAGGGAGCACCATCCCCAAATGTGGGAATAATATTCAATAATCGGTAAATTGGTGATTTTTACACAGTTGACAAGAAAAGTAATGCAAAGAGTGAAAAACAAAACAAAAAAAGCAATTTTTTTTTTTTTTTAATGTACTATTTGTAATATATTTTTATACCAAGAAAGACAGGTGATCATGTCTAGTACTGAATGTTATCACGAGAACAGCAGATCCTTTTTGTAAGAAATAAGACAGAGCTCAGTTTTATACAGATTACAGTATGGTATTCTTCTTGCTACTGGAGAATTATGCAGTGATCAGTATTTAGGGAAGGGATGTTGGATTTTTGAGACGTTCTGAATGCTTGTGCAGCCATCAGCAACAGAAAGGATTTCCAGTCAACCGAAGAACTGATCTAAAACTCAGAAACGGTCATTAAATCTTTGGTTAAGATCTGTACAGGTTTTTTTTATTATTTAACCCGGTCTAAGTCCACCCTGTTTTTGTCTAATTTTTAACCCTAACTTGAAAGTTGCCCCCCCCCCAAAAAAAACTAATAATTTTCATAATTTCTATTCAATTTTCCAAATTGAAACTCTCAATATACATAAACAGAAGTACACTCTTTGATTTCCTACCTTTAGCGCTCAGCAAAAACTATTAATTCACTCTAAAACAGCAAAAATGTACGATCACATTTCAATTTATTAAATTTTGATGTCGGCAAAACAAGATCCAAGCTTTGAAAATAAAACGCGTTACTTCATTAGTTCAAAAATTTGCGCTTCAGCTCAGCGCCTCTCGCTAAAACGAATCAACGCACGCAGAGAGATAATTGACTGGTCAAGCTTACGTCATTAACGTTACCAAGGTGATCCAAGGAGAAAATGAAACTGTAAACAACTTTCGTGGAAAACAAACAGTTGAGCATCATTACTTGTGAACACTAATTTGCATGGCTCACTCACAACAGTAGCTTTATTGCTTTTCGTAATTGTTGTACGAAAGAATTGCAACGAACTGGTTTTGAAAAACTAAAATATTGCATTTCCTTTCTTCAATATGTATTATCTACTAAAAAAAAAAATCAAGGAAATTCATCTACTGGAAGCTATACTGGAAACGGAAAGAAAAAAACTGTTGTAAAACTGATCACTACAATGCGCATTTCATAAAAAAAAAAAAAAAAAAAAAGTTCGCTTTATTGTAATTGTTTCTAGAGGACTAAATCGGAACAGCAGTTTCATGGATGTATATTTGATCTTACGAAATTTCAAGAAAATCTTTCTATAAATAGCTGTGTTATAAACTTCGAAAACTGATATCGAAGGAACTTCGCCTGCATCTCACCTGGCGTACAAACGAAAAAAAAAAAAAAAAAAAAAAAAAAAAAGCGCAGCTAGTAACAGATTGTGAGAACAATCTGTTACTCGTAGTGAGGGATTGGGAAATTGTAAGTAATTGTTATTGAATACTTCAATATTTTCTTGATATGCATTTGATATCATCAAAAAATTTCCAGAGAAAAATTGAATTTTCGTTATCACACAACGCCCGAAAAATTCACCATAAAATGTCATTCAATGTTTGAATTCTATTCTGAGCTGCAAATGTAATTTCACTTCTCTTGCACTGACAGAGTAGCCGTTCAACGAATGAAGAAAAACAGGGTTCATTTTCATGAAATTTCCAATTCCCTTCTTTCACTTGAGGGGAAAAAGCTCCTTAGGGGAGGGAGTCCACCCTTTCTAGTCCGACCCGAGAGAGAGAGAGAGAGAGAGAGAGAGAGAGAGAGAGAGAGAAATAAAAAATACCCTTTTGGTGGGCAGAAGGCCAAGAGTATTTTATTATATATATATTTTTTTCTTCTGTTGTTCTAGCAATCCATCCTGGATTGGAGCTTCCCTGGGCCGGGATAGGGCTTCTCTTTTCTCCTTCCCTCTCTTCATCTTATACAAGTTTTTCTTTCCTCCCTGGGAAACTTTTTTTTTGGCTGATGCTGCATAAGCTCATACACTCGCTTTCGTGCATCACATGCCACTACTACTAGTAGTTCCCCAGGGAGGATGGCGTGCAGTTAGTAGGGGAGATCTTGCCCTCCTGCTAGGGACGAGTACCTGGAGGCAGTCGTCCAGGTGATTGCTGCTTCCAGGTAGCCAGAATGCCCAAATACAACATCACAATACAGAACACACACATAAGCTCACAAACAGTTTTTTTCTTTCCTGTCACTTTCTCCCGTGCGGAATGAAAAAATTTTCTCTCTCTCTTGCCTTCCTTTTCATCTGTCTTCATCCAACATGGGATATTGCTAAGCGGGATGATTTTTTTTTTTTTTTTTTTTTTCACGACACACACTGCCCTTACCCTGACAATGCGTAAAAACTGAACAGAGCAACGAGGCGAGATGAACTTTTGTTCTAGGAGCCGCCCATACAAAAACAAAAAATAAAGAAAATAAATAATAATAAAAAAAAAAAAAAAACAGCATTGCAGCTCTAAGTCAGCTTCATCCTAGGATGCTGAAACTACAATTGGTTTAGAGAACAATATTTTGCATTTTTACTTTCTAACATTATTTTGCATTATAGCTCTGTTACAATATTTTGCTTCGTTTCTTTATATTATTGCTGTAGCAAACGATATCACTGTGCATGACGTTTCATCACAGATGCTGGAGTTCTAATTAGTCAGTTCATTCTAGGATGCGGAAGTACTGATTAGTCCGATTTTGGTCTGGTGCTCATTTGATAAAAAATCCAGAATAATTCCTCTGGAAATATTATCTAGTGAACTGCATTATAAATTTCAAACATCGCTGTATTGCTTATCCTTTGAGTGACCGCATGTTTTCGCCTTGTACAATTGTTTTATTGTGGACACTTTCTTCCAGTCAGTAAAATCATTATTATACCTATAAAGTAATTAATTATGTTGGGGGAAACCGTTTTTGCTCCTAATTGATGTAGCACTTTCGAATTTCGCAAAGTGGATTATTTGAACACAACATACATTAGAAGGTCGGTAAAAGAGTTGATAATTGATGGGCAGCATTCCGACAAACAAATTTTCTGTTTATACTCCGGGATGACCACACGGTCAGAGATCCCGAGAGAGAGAGAGAGAGAGAGAGAGAGAGAGAGAGAGAGAGAGAGAGAGAGAGAATACAAGAAACCGCACTGCATTTAGCAGTCACTGACTCATCTGCCAAAAACCACAGTAAAACAATAAAAGTGATGGGGAGTAAGTCTATTTGTCAGCGGAGTTTATCTGTTTATTGCAGTTCAGAACAGCATTATGACCGTGGATAGTGAATTTATTCGTCTTCTGAGCTAAAACAGAATTTCTCCCTTTGCGATAACATCAAAGCGTAACAAGCAAATATCTTCTAACGATACTTTTTGAGCAGCCGTTAGTTGTAATCTGTTAGCTTTGTATTGTTACAAATATTGCAGTTATGTGAACAATACACATTTCAAGAAAGAAAGAAATTCATAGCGGATGATTTTTTTTTCTTTCTTTTGATGCACCAGTTTCGAAGTTTATAACGCAGCTATAAATAGAAATATTTTCTCGAAATTTGGTTAGACGATCAAACCCAGGAAACTGCTGTTCTGATATTGTTTACCAAAAACAATTACAATAAAGCAAACTTTTTTTTTTTTTTTTTTTTTTTTTTTATCAAATGCGCATTGCAGTGTTATCAGTTTTACACCAGTTTTTCCCGTTTCCAACAGATGAATTTCCTTTATCTTCTGTTCGTAGGAGCAATACACTGTTGAAGATAGGATATATGATCTGTTCACCTTCCATAAACTGTTATTGGTACTGTATGGCTTTATTGCTTCTTATGTCAAAAACAGTAGCTCCTGTTCGTTTTTTGTTTATTTACACTTCTCCCTTACCGTCTCGATTGTAGCTGTACGGGTGACGTGATATATTCTTCCCATGCTTCGCTCGTATTCACGCGGAGTTGTTTATCAGAACTGCTCCTCTCCATAAAAAGAAATTTGCGCGTTTTACACCAAGAAACGAATCAAGTGTCGGGTTTCATAAGCTCTAGGCTGGTTAGGGCGGGGGTAAAAAAATTAATTGAAAAGGCCTAAAAAATTGCATACTTGATGTCACATTTTTGTCATTTGCGTGAAATTGAATAGAAGGTTTTGAAAATTTAAGTGAAAAAATTCAAGAAAACAGTTCTGGCTCCAACTATAGTGAGTTTCAGCTCCGTAATTAGAGTAAAAATTATAGAATTAACTTGCTGAACCCAGTTGGGGCTGGTACGTACCCCCAGCGGACGGGGATACGGTTAAAACAAATCTTTTACATAAGTCCAGGTTTTGAACTGGACTGCAAAACAGGAACTCCCCGACTTACAGAAATTCGACTTTGCATAACCTTTTCCCGGCCTGTGCAAATTTAAAAATATCGTGGAAACTTATTGTGCATCCCATGGGAATAAATGGAGATATCGCGAAAATATCACAATGTGAACCCAATAACATTTTTTTTTTTTGTAATTCGTTCCAAGTCCTTGGAAGTTGAACATTTCACTATATTGCTAAGCTATCTCTCCCTAAAAGGTCATATTTATAATGGAAATTGCACTACCCTTTCATTGTTATCATATGTTCCTGTTATAAGAATCAATTTTGAAAGCCCTTTGTGATATTTTTCTAAAGCACATTTCTGGAGGTCACGACCATAAAACAATTTGACTTTCCGGTTTATTGGACTTTTCTGTTAGTGCATCTAATTATAAACAGGTAGTAAACTCAATCTTATTGTATTTTCAATAATACTGATAACTGCAATTGTGAGTTTTTATGCTATTATGGTGAAATATGTTCCCCTTCACTGAAATATTCAATCATATAAAAAACAAATTTTCAGAAACTTCTCTTCATTCCTACTTACATATTACAATGATGAAGGGAAAGCAACTAACAAAAAGTGGAAGTGGTGGCAGTGCCAGGAAATTAAACAAAATTGATTTAGAAATGAGGATGAAAATGATTAAGAAGTACAAAGCAGGACAAAGTTTGTTATCTATTGCAAGGGAATTAGATCTCGCTGCTTCAACAGTGAATGCTATTTTAAAGGACAGTGCACGTATAAAGGAACGTGTCAAAGGATCAACACATTTAAGATCAACAGTGATCACAAAACAGCGTTCAGGAGTTATATCGAAGATGGAACAGCTGTTAATAATATGGATCGAAAATCAGATTCAGAAACAAGTGCCCCTGAGTCTAACGACCATTCAAGCATTTATAAAGATATTAAGGATAAGTAAGGTGAACCCCAACCCAAGTTCGTGGGAAGCAATAGGTGGTTTAATAGGTTCAAGCATCGTGCTGGTTTCCACAAAGTTTAAAGTATGCAGTGAAGTAGCCAGTGGCGATTCTGCAGCTGCAGAGAAAGTTTGTGATGTGTTGGAAAAAATTGATGAAGGAGACTATTCAACGCAGCAAATTTTTAAAACTGAAGAGACCGTCTGTATTGGAAAAAAAATGCTGGATTGAATATACGTTGTCAAAGAGGAAAATACAATGCCAGGTTTCAAGGCGTCAAAAGATAGGGTCACACTCTTGCTTGGGGCTAATGCAGCAGGAGATTACAGATTAAAACCACCCTACCCGTGCATTTCCGATCTAGAGAGAGCAAGGATAACAATATTTTTCTTTGAGGATTGGTTTAAATGCTGCTTCATTCCCGAGGTTGAAAAATATTGTAAAGACAACGACATTCCTTTCAAGATTTTGCTTCTATTAGATAATGCTCCTGGACATCCTACACATCTAGATGCTTTCACAATTCGAACGTCAGAGTCATATTTCTATCGCTATACACAACTTCACTCATCCAACTTATGGATCAGGGTGTTATTTTAAAGCATACTATTTACACATTTTCTCAGGCATTTTCTGCAGTAGACGATGAGAAAAATTTTACGTTAAGAGACTTTTGGAAATCTTTACCACACCATCTTAAATATTAATAAGGCCCGGGCAGAAATTACTAAAAGTTGTTTAAATGGCACATGGAAGAAAATAATTTCAAATCCTTCGAAATGTTTGTTTGTTTGTTATTTGGTTTTCAGGAGCATTAGCAACTAAGGCCATATTGCTCCGGGATATGCGGTGGTCATTCCTGACCTTTCCGCATCCTCCGTATTTGGTGGTAACGGGCTCGAACCCCGGTCTAATCAAGAAGCGTGTGCTACGCACTGCTGCTCCTTCCCACCTGGCTACGAAGGCGCCTCCTTCGAAATGTAAAAGGCTTTGAAGGATTTGAAAAAGACAAATCATATGAAGCGGGTACAGATAAGATTTTAAAGGTACTTCAGTTGGAAGTTGATGTCAAAGCTACTTCAGTTGGAAATTGATGCCAAAGACGTGGAGGAGTTAATAGAGGAAGAAGAGAAGGAATTATCTAACGAAGGACTTATTGACTTTCAGGCAGTGATAGTGAAAGAAGAAAATGCTGATGAAGCTCAAGATGAACCAAATGAGGAGCTGAGATGCTTAATCACCAGAGAGATGGCAATGGCGAGGTTTGAGGAGCTGATCCTGACAGCAAACGATTCTTAAAAGTTAACATAGGGGTAAATGATATGCTTGCTTGCTATAAAGAAATCTACGATGAAAAGAAAAAAGCCACCGTCCAGTCATCCATTAGCATGTTCTTTCGTAAGGTTGAGCAGCCGACCCCTTCTAAATCTCCACAGCGGCATACTTATCAGCTGAAGACGTCGATTCTGGCAACAATGCTCGAGAGGTAAAACTTCCTGACATTATGCTGTTTCCTCTTTTTTTTTTGTAATTTTATAATTTTGAAAATTTTTTTAAATTGCATGCTTTTGTAACTTTTTCTGCGCATGAGATAAAAAAAATTGAATAAATACAATAAATAATTCCATTTACATATTCGCCGAACATCTTTTTTTGATTCAATGAATTCAGTGAGCACAGTTGTGAGTGCTGCACAAGCATGGGAAAATTCCCCGACTTAAGTAAAATCCGATTTACGTAGCATTCCGTGGAACGCAACCCTTATGTGTCGGGGAGTTCCTGTACTGTTCTGAGTAATAAGTTTACTTTTTAAAATTAAACTCTAGCCATTATGGTTATTAAGCTACCCAAAATGTTCAGATGACTACTGATTACAAGTTCACAGTAATAAACAATTGCATTGCCTAAACGTCAAGGGATGAAATTAACTCATAATCAGGCACAACAGTGATTTCTTTTCCAAACATGTGAACTCACTAATGGGATAAAAAGTAACCCCATTCATAATCTTAAAATTCGTTCAGAAGTAATTCAAATTTTATATTTGGGCCTTTTAAAAATTTGTCAAGCCATTCCAAATCTCATTAAAATAGGACAAACAGAAATCTGGCAATTATTTCTTTTTTCCATATAAATTGTATATGGAAATAGATATTCATAGATTAAATTTAGTTTAATGTACTATTGTTAGCTTCAGATAGTCTGAGCATGCTTGCAAGTATTGTCATGCAAGACTAGTTAGTGAATGTGGTGTCACTTGTGAAGAGACGTGTATGTACATATAGAGAAAAAAGACAAAGTATACAGGTGAAGAGTAATAAATATTATACAGCTGTAATTAAACTGAATGGCTAAATTTAGAGAACATAAAATTGTAGTTTTATCAAGTTTTCTAGGAAGTTATAGATTTAGTAATTAATTGATAAGGAGATAACTATTTCCTTTTCATATCTATGAATCACAGAAAAAGAAAAAATTCATTTAATTAATAAAAAAAATTGAATGCACGTGAAATGCAACACACCGCATACACCAACTTTTATCTTTCACTAACAGCATACATGTCAAATAAAAAACCCACACGATTTAACCATTTGATACTATCCACTCTTTTTACATGATGCAGGTGAGGGAGTATAATGATTGGACATGCTACCATAAAGTGTTAAGAATGCGAACTGCAATGATTAGATGCCAGAGGTTGGTGCTAATTAACAAATATTTCTGGGATTTTCTTTGGAAAAATCAAAGAAACATTTTCAGGGAGGTTAACTGCAAGTTTAGCTGTGTGGAAAAAGAATAAGACATTGCTGAAGGTCATGTATGGTCTTGAAAACCCCTTTCCTTAACAGCTTCAGGTTAAGAAAAAAAAAAAAAAGTATTTAACCCTGTTTTTTTTTTTTTTTTGTTTTGCCAGTGTATCACATACACAATTTAAAATGCAATTCACATGGAAATGTTACAAGTTTATTGGCAACTATGGCCATAATGTACCAACAATGAAATGTAAATAAAATAATAGCAATACCTTTAATAGCTGGTTTTATCTGTTTTCAAGAATTGCTTTACTGTCTTCAGTATGTGCAGTACTTTCTTCCTCACCTGAGGAATCTGTGGAAACATTTTCTGAATCTTGAGATGCCACTTTTATTTCTTCTTCAGTTACTGTGAAACAATGGTTAAAATTATGATTAGTCCAATGTTTACTATCTAGAGCAAAGTTTCCAGCATCCCCCCTCTCCTTCAACCCATGCACAGTACTACTAGTACTAATTAATACCACTACTAATATGTACTAATACTAACACTAGGTAGTAGTGACTCACCAACCAGTGCAATACCACCATTTTGCTTATTGGAGACTTGAAGTGGTGAAACCCACGTTTAGTCACCAGAGCAATGTTTCCAGCATCCTCATCTCCTTCAATCCATGCATGGTACTAAGTACTGTAGGTTTTGATACCTTTTGTGCTTGGGATTTTCATTAAAAAAAAAAAAATAAATCTAGAAACAATGATGTAAAGGAAAGTATTATTATTTTCTCAAGTTATTTACAAATCTGGCAATGGTGGGGCAGCTGCAACTGACTCAAAACGAGCAAAATTCATAATCTATGCCAAGCAACTTTTGTATCGTTTACTTATAGTCAATTTCTGCTTGCCTGACCAGCCAAAGAAGATAAAATAAAAGGCAAGCTGGCCAGGTGGATTGTATTACAAATGTGAACAGCAACACAGGAAATAACAGCAAACGATGACCCAGCTACAGACAAATGTTATGTTAGGCTGAACCTTGACCTTTAAAAATCAACTATGTGGGTAGCTAGTTTAATAAAAAAAAATTTAATCTGTTAAAAGAAATTTGCATCCAACATGTCAGGTTTTAATGAAAAAGCCAAAATACAAGAGCTGTTCAATTAGGAATGATCATAATTTTTCATGTAATACTTGCTGTTTCAAGCTGAGCTGCAGAATTTAAGAACAAACCAAGCTGCATCATACAGCAACCACACAATTGACTCTTGCATCTGCAACCTTGCTGGCTGGTCAAGTTTATGCCTGTTCAGTTTTGCCTACATAACAATAGAATGTGACACACAGGAACAGTATGCTCCTCACAAATTTTGTTTCTGTCTTCAGAAAACATCAGCTAAAGCATACAAATGATGAATCTGCGCTTCCATATAGCACAGGTCGCAGATATTTTAGAATGTTTAAAGATGGACGTGATTTAATCACAAAAATTGGCTCCAACCACTGCTGTCACCATAGATACCATAAACACCGCTACATCTAATTGTGAGAGATGATAATGTAATTGCATAACAGTAAGCAAACTAGCACAGATATTGAGAATATCAGTAGGAAGCATGCACAGTATTCTCCACGACCATGTGCATATGACGTATTTGTGCACACTGCATTCCAAGACTACTCTCATCTGAGCAACAGTAGGTTCGCATAGAGGTTTGTTAGGAGCTGCAACAGATGGTTACTGAGGTTCTGCACAAGGTGATAACAGCAGATGAGACATGGCTTCATCATTTTAAGCCAGAGAATAAGCAACAAAATTCTGTTTGAAATAGATGTATATGTCATCACCAACACCGAAAAAAAAAAGCAAAATTTGTGGCTTCTGCAGGAAAGGTTATGGTCATCTCTTTTTTTGACATTAAAGTAATGGTTTACCGGCATGTTATGCTAAGTCATGACTGTTATGGGACCTTACTACAGAACTGTACTGCACATGTTGTGGGATCACATTCTTCTCAAACAACTGCATGCAGGCAGGTGGATGCTGCATCACGACAATGCAAGACCTCGCATTGCTCTTACTGTCATCAAGTAAAAAAAAAAAGCACTCTGATTTTTTTTTTTTTTTTTTTTTTAATTTCCCAAGTTAAAGAAGGAGCTGAGAGGAACACGTTTCCGTCATCAGAATTTCTAAAGACCACGGGCATTCTTCAATTGCATGTCAAAAAATGGCTTCCACCATGTTTTTTAAGAACGGCAGAAATGCTGTAGTAAATGCATTTCATCATATGGACTACTTTGAAAATGGCCATCAAAATATGGATGACTGATAAAGGAATTTTGTGTGTGTGGGGGGGGGGGGAGGAATCATTCTTTATTGAACAGCCCTCAGATAAAAAAAAAATATTTACAACTGATGGAAAAAAAATTAAAATATACAGAAAAGGGAATCAGCAAGTATGTTACCAAGAAGCTTTACATTTAGATCCTTCACAGATGTTGCCTATTTGCATATTTTAATCTTATTTTTATAAATTTAAATTCTTAAAAAAAAAATTCAATGTATGAAGAGCACAGAATAATTGCACTGTATTTGTTGCAATAAGAATTATATCTATGAAATCCAATAGAATTCAGTTGTCCTTTATATGGAGATGCTCATCTTTTAATCAGAAGTTATTTTTTTGAAGGAATACTTTTTTTTATCCTTAGTGTTATATGTAATATACTTTTGGACAACAAAATTCCTGTATGCTTAGCTTCTTATCAGAGAAGCTAAGCATACAGGAATATCGAATATTATCAGAATGTATGTGAATCACATGCAGGGTCTAGCCGAGCTGTTCAAATCAATGAAAGTGTAATTAGTGAAGCTAAAATATCTCAGAGAAGAACCTACAAAAAAAAAAAAATTCTGGTGCATACAAGAGCATCAGAAAGTAGGGTATGCATGCATCAAGAAGAACGATGCTGCAACTCTGTTGCTCAATCATTTCTAGGATTGTGTCTGACAGATGAAGAGCATACTGTAGAACTAATGAATTACAGGCACTACCTGACTTAGGCAAGTTTTTGCTGGCTGGTGCAAACTGAAAAAAAAAAAAAAAAAAAAAAAAAAAATATATATATATATATATGTTATGGAAACTTATTTTGCATTCCGTAGGAATAAATGGAGGTATTGTGAAAATATCGTAATGTGTACCAGTAACATGTTTTTTTTTTTATTTTTTTTTTTACTAATTCGTTCCAAGACATTGGAAGTTGAAATTTTCGCTATATAACTAAGCTATTTATCTCTTTAAAAGGAAATTGCACTACACTTTCATCGTTATGGTATGTTCTGTTACGAGAATCACTTTTAAATGCCTTTGCGATATTTTCCTAAAGCACGTTTCAGGAGGTCACAACCATAAAACAATTTGCACTTTCCGTTTTATTGGGCTTTTCTATTAGTGCAATCTGTTATAAACGGGTAGTAAACTCAATCTTATTGCATTTTCAATTTGTGTGGGTTATTATGGTAAAATGTTTCTCCTTCAGTGAAATCTTCAATCACATAAAAAAAACAAATAAATTTTCAGAATCTCTTCATTCCAATCTACTTATTACAATGATGAAGGGAACGCAACCAACAGAAAGTGCAAGTGATGGCAGTGCTAGGCAACAAAACAAAATTGATTTAGAAACGAAGATGAAAATGATTAACAAGTACGAAGCAGGACAAGGTTTGTCATCTATTGCATGGGAATTAGGTCTTGCTGAAGGTCTGTGCACATATAAAAGAACATGTTAAAGGATCAATGCATTTAAGATCAACAGCGGTCAGGTACTATATCGAAGATGGAAAGGCTAATAAATAGTATTGATAGAAAATCAGATTCAGAAGCGAGTGACCCTGTGTCTAATGGCCATTCAAGCAAAAGCAAGAAGTATTTATGAAAATACAGTGGTGTACTTATCAGCTGAAGACGTTGATTCTGGCAACAATGCTCGAGAGGCAAAACTTGCTGATGGTTATATGCCTGTCTCCTCTTTTTTGTAATTTTAAAATTTTTGTAATTGCACACTTTGTAATTTTTCCTGTGCATGAAATAAAAAAAATTTAATA
Organism: Mastigoproctus giganteus; assembly: GCF_048544385.1. Lineage (NCBI taxonomy): Eukaryota > Metazoa > Arthropoda > Arachnida > Uropygi > Thelyphonidae > Mastigoproctus > Mastigoproctus giganteus. Next base: position 99,556,718 of record NC_143576.1, on the reverse strand, counting down.
AAGAATTCTATTTACATGTTTGTTGAACATTTCTTTTTTTTTGCTTCAATCAAATTCAGCGATCATAGTTGCAAGTGCTGCATAAGCATTTAGGGAAATTCAGACCTGCGTAGAGTTCTGTGGAACACAACCCTTATGTAAGTTGGGGAGTGGCTGTATTTGGTAAAACTACTGTCATCTATGGTGAACCATTGGGCAAATTTTGGATCCTGCATGTTGAGAACATTTTGGAAGAGCTAAAATACCATTAAAAAAAATTAATGAACAGGACCACTGCTGAAAATGCTTCCCAGCCACATCCATGACTCATTAATTTAAGAACTTTGCCATACTGGGAAGCCCATACCCATCTTAACTGGAAGATTATTTATTAATTATGGGTTACTTTTTGAACGTACAGTAGAACATCGATTATCCAAACCAAAGTTTCCATCATCAGAATTCAAAGTTGATGCAGTGTGGATCCCTGGTGAGAATTAGGTCAGGGATATTTAGAGTCCCTTGTACTTTCTCTGAGATCTTGGAATGAATAAGTCATGCAGATTGTTCAAAAACATGGCATATTGTCAGTTCACAATTTCCAATCTATGAGAAGTATGCTTAAGCAACCATAAATCATGGTTGCTTACCCATTCAAGTTACAGTGTTTTTTTTTTTTTTTTTGCCATACTCCTCAGATTCATTTGGCCTATAACATATCCAAGATTATCATATCTCATCCTCATGAATCTGAGTGGTAAACATAAGAATTCAAGTTAAATAATAATAACAGACAGAAGAAAGCAATCGGTGGTGGTGGTGGTGGGAGAGTAGATATTGGACCACGTTATTTTCATATCCAAAAGTAGTATTCACTATGGGGGGGGGGAGGAAAGCATATTGCTAATGTATTAGTTTTTGTTTGAAGAGGTGGTACTTGTATGTTTCTGTTCTGTGGTATTTTATTTTATATTTAAGTGGCACTCATTCAGGGAGAGTGAGGGCATGTATCTCTTTAGGTGAGAAGCCATATATTCACCTTCGTCAGAGTTTTTTCTTTCTTTGTTTTATTTTATGCTTATTTTTATTTCAATATAGTGGTGGTTAGGTTTATAGGAGCAGATAACACCTTGCTTGCTATTAGCAGCATTAATTTTCTTTATTTCATAGTTTGAGCATTTCCCTAATTTTAATGTCTGTGTAAACAAGGTGTGTCTAACAACTGTGAACATAATTGAAAATGTAAAATTTAAAATAGTTTGTTAAAATAAAACTCTCAGGAATGAGTATTTGTTCTTGTTAGAAGTCACCTCCTTTCTTTGGGTGTGACATGATTTGTTGATAAGGAAAGAGGACTGTTGCTAAGGCTCATGCCAGTGAGAATAGCAGATACAAACACTTGTGAAAACAAATTCCCCAATCCCTTTGTTATTGGTGCTCGACTTATTTACATGAGCACCCCTTGTTCACACTTATGAAAAACAAAGCTCCCACATTCTTTGTTATTGTGTACCTACTTTAGTTGGTCCCCTCACTAGAAAAGTGCCAGGAATATTCCATTTGTGTAAGGAGGAGAAATCACAGCACGTGATTTAAACACCATCTTGCATTACACACATGATCAGCAGTATAAAAATATATAAATAACAAGAATGATATCACACTTAAAGGAAAAATGGAGTACTTATAAAAAAAAAAAAAAAAAAAACAAATAAGAATAAAATATTTTAATAGGAAATTATATTTGCCAAGCCAGTAAAAACAAAAAAAAAAAAAAAAAAAAAAATCCACAGGTATCAATCCAGCTGAACTTGCAAGAGTTTCTCAAACTCTTGGCCTTAACTTATTCCACAAATTAACAGCACAGAGGTTGAAATGGACTATCTCATGCATGTCAACTATTCAAGCTGCTCCTAAAGCATGCGATAGTAGTATCACAGTTAGGTGTATTATGGCCTTGTTTGTCCTTGTGCTGTCAGAATTGGACAGAGACCACACTAATTTTAAATTCATATTTTTAATGATTGCATGCATTAGGTTTAATGAAAATGAAAACATTATTTTATCTGTTAATGGCCAAACCTCTTCATTAAAAAAACAATTAACAAGGCTGATTGAAAGGAACTGTAATAACCAAGGAATACTAAAATTGACACGAAGTCACTGCACTAGATAATTTTTTTATTTACATTTAATGGCCTCTGTAGCACTTATCACCCTGAATGGGCAAATTACTGCCAGTGTTTGCACCAGGTTCATCCCATGGTGCAAACATTGTTTCCCACAAATGATGCCATGTTCAAGATGATAATGCTCATGATTAAACACATAAACAGATGTGTTTACTCTTGGTTTGAGGAGCATGAAACTGAAGCTAAGCATCTCACATGGCCCACACAACCACCAGACTTGTTATTCAGCCACTGTGGGCATATTTGGAAAGGAGAATGAGAAGCAGATTTCCTCCACCTTCAATCACTTGAGCTTTAAACATTGCTCCATGAAGAATGGTCCAACATTCCTTTTAAGACAGTTCATGTAGAATAGAAGTGCATACCTGTAATTCTTACCACAGGTGTTTCCATTATTTTTGTCCACTCTATATATTCACTGCACTTTCACAGATTATTTCAACAGCTTATATTACAGTAAGACTTTTTGACATGCTCTATATTATGTCAAGGACAAGCATACTGAGGTGTGTTGCCACCTTTCAGGTTATTTTATACACACTGAGAGTTAAAATTTTAATACTTACCATTTCCAACAAGAAAGTAACCATGAATATGTTCCTTTCTAATTATCAAAACTGTAGGATATTCCACTATTTTTTTCCCTCTAAGATTCCACTTAATAGATTTGGATTTATCAAGGAGATGATACCTAAAAATAAAATATTTTTCCTTTTTTTAATACACAAAAACAGATAGCAACAGTGTTAATTAAATAAATAAATAAAAAAAATATATACATGTAAGTCACTACAAAAATACAAGAGATATCTGAAGTCAGCTTATTTCATGGAGAGTTTTAGGATAAAATTATAAATTCTTATGATAATCCTATATTATAATAAATAATATAAAGTAGTGAATCCTAGAGGGAAAATATGAGAGTTCCATTTTTGGTTAAATTTGGTAAATCAAAGATGATATGCTTAAAAAAAAAAAAAAAAAAACAATTCTCAAGTCTAAGAACACCAGAAGTTGAAATGAACTGAATCCTGAAGTTTTTGTATTGTACATTAACCAGGGCTAATTTATGAAGGAAGCCAAATTCTACTGCATTTCTTTAATTTAATATACTGATTAATAAAGTCATAAATGTCATCAGTGCTGGCTCAGAAACTGCCAGTTCCACTGAATTAATGTATCTATTATTTATATTCTTGCTGTGCCTTCAGATTTCTTCCAAAGGACTGGAATTTAGCATTTATCTGCCATAGCCCTTCAAAATTAATCAAAATCAATTAATGGAAAATGATTACCAGAGTCCGAGGGAGGTGCTTATAACGTATTATACCATAACAATCAGCACTAACTTGCTCTCTGTTATTTGCTGCATATGTGGACTGACCAGAAGCAGTAAGTAATACTCTTGGTTTTTTGTATGCACATGGCTTGTCCAAAACAGTAACATACATTCAATGTTAATAAAGTATTAAAGCCATTGCTATTCACTAAACTAGTTTTAGTGAAATTAACATACTAAATTGTTTGGCCATTGGTACTTTGCTCCCATACACCATGTTTTGCTGTGGATTCTTGAAAAGACATGTGCTATGGTTGATAATGATTTTCCTTTATTCCATCTAAGTCAGCACAATCTATAAAATAAATATATACAGGGTGGCCATAATTAAAGTATCCCTATTTGGAGCTCTGTGTAGCTCTAAGTAATAAGCAGAATGCCACCAAAATTAGTAAGTAAATTATTCCAGAAGGATCCAGTGGGGAAAAATTAGTTCCAAAATCTGCCGCTGTACAAGAAGAAAGACATGACAAAATACCAACAAATAAATAACTAAGACAAACCTTAATGAAATTACAAATTTTTATTTGTGCTGTTTGCAAAAAAACAAACAAACTGAATTGCTCTAAAGTTTTAAATCCAAACTAAAAAATAAGACACCCAAGAAAGCAGAAAATTTGCATATATCTGAGTTAATTTAATTTTCCCAGCAGCAGAGAGCTATAAAGGCACAATGAAAACACGCAAGCATATTCTGTTAACAATGTGTCTCACTCTACCTGATCGCTCTTTAATGGTGAAGTTCTTCTACTTTGACGGATGCAATGCAGCAGCCACTCTGCGTGAATTTAGATACTGTAAAAACTTATGTCAAGGTCCTTTATCAGCTGCAGCAATTAGGATGATTAACAAATTTGAGGAAACTGGGTCCTTTGTTGTTAAAAGAGGAAGGAAGCCTGTTTCACCTCAGGTAGCAGAAAAATTTGCAATGGCTATTGTCGACCGATCAATGAATACAGCTGCTGGAACTAGTAACAGAACACGGGGAGTAGCGAGGCAACTGGATGTCCTACATTCCACTGTGTGGAAAATACTTCAGAAACTAATCCACTATTATCCATACAAGATCAGTTGCCAGCAGCATCTGCAAAGAGATAATCCTGAAAAACGAATGGCATTTGCTCTAACATTTATGGCCAGAATGGAAGTGGACGATGCCTGGCCATGGAACATTCTTTGGGGAGATGCTATTCAGCAATTCCCATTGCACTCGCTGAAAATCACTGTCTGGTATGACTTCAAATTTCATCCTAGGGCCATACTTTTTCAAGGAATTTCACCCAGCAGGAACAGCCACCTGCTCTGTTGCAGCACAAAAATATCATCATATGTTGAGCAGTTTCATTATTTGTCAACCGCAGCAAAGAGGATGCCTGGATGAGATAATTTTTATGCAAGATGAGGCTCCTCCTCATATTGCATGACCAGTACAGCAGCTTCTCCAGCATCACTTTACTGCAGAAAGAGTCATTAGTCATTTGTTTTCCATAGCATGGCCACCACGTTCACCTGACTTTACACAGTGTGATTTTTGGCTGTGGGGGTCACCCCAAGCAATGTCTATCGAGGAAGTGTCCCTGACCTGGCTGTCTTAAAGGACAACGTAATGCAGCATGTGCGGAACATTACTCCAGAGATGTTGCGTTCTGCAGTAGAGTGCATTGAATGCAATTTCTGGTTCAGAACAATGGTAATCGCATCGAAAACCAGGCACCTCCGTAGCCAAGTGGGCAGGAGCAGCAGTGTGTACCACACACTTCTTGATTATACCGGGGTTCGAGCCCGTGACCACAAATATGGAGGATGTGGAAATGTCAGGGAATGACCATCGCATATCCCTGGAGCAATATGTTGTTAGTTGCTAATGCTCCTAAACACCAAATAACAACATCAAAAACCAACTCAACCATCAGTGACATCATCGACCATCGGGAGTAAAATGTGAGTTAGTTTGGAGCTGTGAAACCATTTTCTCTGGCAGTTTAGTTCAGTTTTTCCGCAAAGAGCACAAATAAAAATTTGTAATCTCAGTTATTTATTTGTTGGTACTTTGTCATGTCTTTCCTTCTTGTACAACATCGTTATCCCCTATCGGCAGATTTTGGAGCTATTTTTTTTTTTTTTTTTCATGGGATCCTATGCCTTGAATAGTTTACTTACTAATTTTGGTGGCATTCTGCTTGTTACTCAAAGAAAGGTACAGAGAGCTCTGACTAGGTATACTTTAATTATGGCCACTCTGTATATATATATCAAAATATTTAAGTTGTATCCAATGTGTGTACCTCATGCATTCAGTGTCAGAGACTACCTGTCATGCATAGTGCAGAAAAGAGCACAGCAAAGAACTGGTTACGTACAGTATGAATATACTTTCATTAATTAATTTGGTCTAGAAAATACAAGAGAAACTATGAGAAAATACAATAAGTACATTATACTGACTGACACAAAGTGGCAGAGACTAATAACAGCACAAATATAAAATATCAAAGCATTACTAGTAAAACCAATAACTACAAAGAAGAGATTATGCACAGAAGAATTACATCTGTGAGGCTACTAAATTTAACAGTAAAATTTAAACTTACAGCTAAACATTGAAAATAACCAATTAATACCTAAAAATTAAACTTAGTAACTACTAAAGACTAGCTAAATTCCAAATCTGTGAAACAAAACATAGACACATGGCAATGCTATGTTAAGAAATGTATGTCATCCAAGGTAATGGGAAGAGACTTTCACCTCATAACGAGGCTTAAAAAACTGAATTATAAGAACTTGGCCAGCTATCAACGTTAGTAATGAACCACTGAAGTAAGCCAATGTCAAAACAGCAAAATATAATTTGACTTGATGTTTCAGTAATTTTATGTTGAAATGATCCAGATTTTAATGGTATACAAGTTTACTAATACGAACGGTGAAGAAAATTAACTGGTTACGTCTGGTACATAGGGTACTGATGAGTGCATCATTGAGGGAGTGGAACGTAAACAACTCCCTTTCCTGTTCCCCATGTATTAGCAAGATGGATATCAAGGTGCAGTGGTATGGTTATATAATCCTCAAGAGATCCCAGACAACTAAATCCGGCATCTGCCCAATGGGCAGCACTGTAGTAATAACCACCATTCCTCTCATGCTGCGTATAAAAAAGGCTCAAGTTGGAATCCCATCAATGATGCAATTCCAGGTTTTTTCTCGTGGAAACTTAATTTTTTTTTTTTTTTTGGTCTGGTAAGCAAAAAAAAAAAAAAACTGACCAAAGAATATCCACGATTACAGATACAATATAAGTACACACAGCCTTAGCTGCTTTTAGCACCACTAGACCTGCCCAGCATAATCTATGGAAGGTGGGAGCAATAACTGTATTTAAGGAGAACATACTGAACTGCGTATATGTAAAAATCTGTGCATTGTAAAATTTTTGTATACAAATATAAAACCACAGTCTCAAATCTGAGGTCAGCATACCTGTGGTTGGAGGGAGAGAGAGATTCCTGTACACTTGTACTTCTGTCCATACATAAAATATCAGAATTAATAGCAAAGCCTCTTTGCAGTGGCTTTGCTATTAATTCTGATATTTTATGTACACATGTATGTGCTTCTCACACACACAAAAAAAAAAAAAAAAAAAAAAAAAATTTACGTACCCGAGAAAAGAAGGTTAAGTTCAACAGTTTCAGCCTCTATCAGGAGTCACAATAAAAAAAAAAAAAAAAAAAAAATTACCTTGGCTGGAGACTTGTTTCATCCTTGATTAATACTTCAATTCCACTATAGCCTACAGATTGATAAAACATAAGTCTTTGCTGCACCTCTGGTGTGGAGATATCTGGAGACAAATATTTTTCCAAGCCTGAACTTACTATGGTATTTTCTGAAATTCTACAAGAAAATAATAATAAATAAATAATATGTAAATAAAAACATAAATAAATAATCACCAGTTGTGGCATATACATTGACTGGATCTATAGCATGGGTTAGTGCCATTCAATATGTACACATTATAAAAACTATAATTAAAGTAACCCTATTGCTCATTAAACAAAATGTTCATGGTAGAATAAAGATTTTACCAATTATAGAATGCTAAAACTCATTGTTACTCACTCTTCAATAGTAATGTCATGGTCAGAAATCATTTCTTGAAAGTCTTATGTTCCAGTTAATTCCATAAATTTTCACATATTCACACACTTGTGAAATTGTTGGTTGCTTCATTTGCCCTGTTGATGTTCAATCATGATTTTATACCTCTATCCATTTGATCCACTTCTCATGCATGAATGCTTTAATAGGTTGATGAGATGTCCAGCTACAGTGAATGTTGTTTAGGGATTTTTGGTGCAAAAGTTACTTTGCTACAATGTGCCTGACAATAATAAGAATATTCCCCAAGTCAGATCAAGGTAATGCAGCTGTATCTGCATGGTGTGAAATGACTTGCAAGAAGATAATGGGTGATCAAAGACTCACTGGAATAACAAGCACAATTGTCTCACGTAAGCAATTTCAATCCTGGAATCAAACCTAATTCTGTTTAAATCAGCATGTTCCTCCTGTTGTTTCCTATACTTGTGACCTGAACTGGCCACTCACTAAAAGAGCTGGAATTTTCAGAAAACCACCTGGAGAGTCTGACCAATTCTCTCTTAACTACAGCTGTAGATAAAATATATATCTCAGTGCTAGCATATAGTGTCTTCAGATTATAACATGCAGGAGAATTTTAAGCAATGTTTTCGAGTACAAAAAAGCGCATATGATAGACCAGTACATTTCACATGTCTCCCACCAGGAACAAAAATAGTGCCGTTGTTGATGTGTTTCACATACTGCAGTTGTGCAGGGGAGGTCACAATAGTAGTAAGCAACGTCACTCTCTTTAAGAGATTGCACACTCTTAGAGAAGTTGTCTTTTTTTTATGTAAACAGTAGCAATTCTTCAGAGTTACACTTGTTTATATGTGCAACCATAAGGGGCATATCAGGGTTGTAAAAAACAACAAAATTAAATGAATTTGAGCTTTTAGCACGTCAACTAATGCTGATATTGTTGGACTTGCTGAAACAGTGGTACTCAGAGATACAAGAATAATGTTTGTGAACAAAAACTACCTAAAAGTGTTCCCTGAGTCAGATCAAGGTAATGTAGATGTTGCGCCTGTATAGTTTGTTTGTTATTTGGTTTTTAGGAGCATTAGCAACTAAGGCCATATTGCTCCGGGGATATGCGGTGGTCAATCCCTGACCTTTCCGTATTTGGTGGTCACGGGCTCGAACCCCGGTTAATCAAGAAGCGTGTGCTACGCACTGCTGCTCCTGCCCACCTGGCTACGGAGGTGCACCTGTATAGTGTGAAATGCTTTGCACTAGAGGGAAGATGATTAATGAGTGGTCAAGACTCACCAAGCTAGTAAATATGATTGTCTCATTGTGATTGACCTCAGTCTACCTCTTATATACTGACATCAATACCTGTCAGTATATAATTTCTCTCTCTATCTCTCTCTGACATCAATACCCTGTCAGGTATTGATGTCAGAGAGAGAGAGAGAGAGAGAGAGAAAAGAAGGAGCCCTTAGATCTACTTCTCATTAAGGAAAACCAACTACATCAATACCTGACAGGGTGGGAATCAGTTGGTAGCAATGATCACATCATAAAATGGGGAGTGCATAAAGAAACCCATGTTGTCAAAGGTAAAGGTGAGAACTTCAGTTTTAATGGACTATAATGGAATGGAATTCAACAGGAAACATTCAAGAAATTTACCTGAAAGCCCAATATGATTTTTAAATTTTGAATTGCACATTCTTTTGGATTCGTCGATTGGAAGAACTGACATCTAAATTCACATTTTGTTTGTTATGCTTCCTTATTTATTCCATAGAGGTAGTGGATATAGCATATTTTATGCTGGTTCTTTATTTTTCTTCATTTTCAGCATGTAGTGGAGCATCCACTGATATTTCACTACGCAGCTATCAGTGATTGAAATACAACCCTTGTTTGCAGTTCACAAGTGTTGGTTTCCTTTGAAAAGATGTCCAAGATTGGACCAATAACACTGCAGAGATGAGAAATGAAATGCATTACATGATCTTCTCTGAATTTGCTCAAAAAGTTTTTAAGGCCAGAAGAAGCAACCATGCAATGGCAACACACACACACACACACCTCACTACTTAGACAAGCACTCTTACGGACTGTGACGTCTACTTACAATGACAAACAAAATAAGTTTGGCCTGTTAGAATGAGTCCCACCTAGAGAGTATGTTTATGTTAGAAATTGCCTGTTTTCATATCTATTATTTTAATAAATATAACTGACATTACATGTATTATTATGCTACATAGGCGCCTCCGTAGCCAGGTGGGAAGGAGCAGCAGTGCATAGCACACGCTTCTTGATTAGACCGGGGTTCGAGCCCGTCACCACCAAATACGGAGGATGTGGAAAGGTCAGGGAATGACCACCGCATATCCCGGAGCAATATGGCCTTAGTTGCTAATGCTCCTAAAAACCAAATAACTAACTAATTATGCTACATGTGATTTGTGGTTTCTTGGGAATTGCTGGTTATAGGTGTGCATGTCAGCGGATGCATGAGTGGGAGTGTGCGAGATCTGGTGGATCTGAATTTGATGGTGTTTGGGTGCCTGCACTGCTGTTTGCGTGGGTATGTAAATACATGTGTTGTGTTGAGAGGGAAATGAGTTCACTTAACCTGCAGGAGGGAATTAAACTGTGTTGTCCTATTCAGGGCATTGTGATGAATGGGTAAGTGTGTGAAAATGGGGAATGCATGAGATTGACCCATAATACACTATATGATCACCAATGCCTGAGATTATTGTTAAGAAACCTTAACTTGAAGATTCTTAGTACACCATGAATCATATCAAAAATACTACTTTCTCGTGTTGCCTCTTTAAAAAAAACATCAGCAAATCAAGAAATGTTCTGTTACTGAGTGAGCTGCCAACCCCTGAGTTCCAATCAATTTGTGAAAAGTTAAAATCCCAAATGAAAAGACACTAATTTGCTTTGCATTTAAGTGTATCTCATCCCTGCAAAAACACTCTCCTGTTAAAAAGGATAGACCAAACTGAGAAAAATATCACAAGTGGTGCACTCTCTCTCCACAGCCAAACTGATTGACAAAACTCTCACTATATATTCCCTCCTATCATATCCAGGCAAAACAGACATAATAGAAAAGCTAACTCATGACTTTTTCTAAACATTATTGCATACCTGTTAAGTAAATCACAAAATCTCTATTGTTAATATCTTAATACCAACTTGTACAATAATATCACCATTTGTGCCATTAAAAGAACTGTTCCACAACATCATTAACTTCCTCTGGCAGACATATTCTAGTCTTTTTCCAATCTTTATTACATAAAATATTCCCCATTTCTCTGAAAGTTTTCCACAAATAATTACCTCCAGTGCATTTGCTGATGGTGATCCCACTCTGCAGCCAGATGTATGAGGGTAAGCTAATGCTAAGGTGGTCACAGATGAATACTTGATGTGTTCTCTGATTGATCCTCTAAAGGAAACAGCTCTTTTCTTCATGTACTCAAATTTATCCAATAATACACTAAATCTCTCTCTCTCTCTCTCTCTCTCTCTCTCTCTCTCTCTCTCTCTCTCTCTCTCTCTCTCTCTCTCTCTCTCAGCAAGGTCCTGGATTCATAAGAGAACAACCATCAGTAATTCAAGAATTACTGATGGTTGTTCTGTCTGTGTTTTGTTAAGCACATTTAAATAATACCTGCAAAGTAAAAATAAAAACCAAGGAATTGTTTTTTTCTCATTTTCATTCCCCCCCCCCTAACCTGTCAAATGATCTTATGCATCACTATGTAAAGCATTTTTAACACTTCAGTGGTCATGCACATTTTGTAATGCCATCAGTCACATGGATGGCCTTTGTCTTCCAATTTAAAAATTCATTTTTTTCTTTGTAATCACATAATAGGTGTTCTCATTAATCTGTTCAGAGACAATATACAGCTTTTTAAGTTCACAGAGAAGAGTGATGTTGTAAATAATTCAGTCAACACTGACAGAAAATATGTTAGTATTTCACTTCACTGAACAAGAAATAAAATTTCAAAATATACATTTTGAAAAAAAAAAAACACCCTTTCTTTTGAAATATAATAACTAAGTTGTTGGTCGAGTGGCATGATGTGGAAGTAAATCAAAATGTAAAATGGTGAAAATCTAAACATTTCAACCTAAGTAGGGCAAAATCTGTCTTTAAATTCTTGAAGAATACAGATAATTTAATTGTATTTCTTGTCCTGCTTCACTGCACAGTTTCTGTCCTTATTACATTTCAACACACACACACACACACACACACACACACACACACACACACACACACACACACACACACACACACACACACACACACACACACACACACACACACAATTTAGTCACTGAAGACGTGATACCACAAAACATCTGAGAATTATCTGTATTCCTAAAGAAATTAAACATAGGTTTCATTCTATACTAGTTGAAGTCTTGGATTTTCATTATCTGCAAAATAACTACTGCACTATATTTTATTATAGTAAAAATGCAAAACAGTATTCTTCCTAGTTTTTTTTTTTTTTTTTCCTTTACAGAAAAAAATAATTTTTAAGAATCGAAAACATGCCAAAATTGTTCTCTTACTTGCTGTCTGAATATGTGACACCAGCTGTAGGGAACTGCCATTCTATTTTCCAATATATGACCCTCTCTCTAAATAATGAAATGAGAACTACATTAGCACCACAAATAAAAATACACTAAAATAATAGCTAAACAATGAAATAAATGTCTATGGGGACATCCACTATAAATTAATGAAAATTATCACTATGTTTCAAGTCCAGTTTACAGACTTAAACCTCCTGTTATTAGAATTTTAAAAAAATAATTAACTTTAGTTCTTTATTTGAGTGGGAGAAGATAGAGTGGTAATCAATGGACACTGCTCATCGTGGACTAATGTTATTAGTGGAGTCCCTCAGGGTTCAGTGTTGGGTCCATTGTTGTTTTCTGTATTCATTAATGATATTGATCATGGTATATCAAGCTTAATGTCCAAGTTTTCAGATGATACGAAGGTTGGCAAGGTTGTTAAGGACACTAATGACAGTACGCTGCTGCAACAGGATCTAGAAAAGTTGAGCAGATGGGCTGAGAGGTGGCAAATGAAGTTTAACATTGACAAATGTAAAGTACTACATATGGGAAGCAGTAACCCCAGAGTGATGTATCAACTCTGTGGTACTACACTGACAGTGGTAGAGAATGAAAAGGACCTGGGGATATTTGTGCAGTCAGATATGAAGTTTTCTGAGCAGTGCAGACAGTGTGCAAGAGTAGCTCATAGTGTCTTGTCAATGGTATACAGGAATTTTTCTAGCAGGGATAAGGAGGTGATTATCCCCTTGTATAAAGCAATGGTCAGGCCACACCTTGAGTACTGTATACGGAGAGTTGAGAACGAGCGTAGCCTGTGCGGACGTACATTTTTGCCGCCCCTGGAACAGAGAAGTTTTTCCTGATTTATTAGCTTAAATTGGCACTTTAACTTATTTTCTAGAGTAGCTTTATATTCCTATTTACGATACTTAGTTTAAAGTAACTTAGATAGAGATTTAGTAGGTATTACTTAGTATCGGAAAGGGTATCAAATCCACGTGTTTACTGTTCGTAATTGCCGCCATTGTTACGCGATAACAGATAGCATAAGCTTAATATAGTATAGTATAGTACATAATATTGTCAATTAATCAGATAATTAATCTTGTTGAACTTCATTGTCAATTAAATTGTACTTTTAACTATACATATAACGACTTGTGTTATGTAACAAAAATAATTAGTAAAAAATAAATAATTAATACTTAACTTGATACAGAAGTTATATAAAGGGATTTCGTAGATAAAACTCGATACTGAAACATAAATATAGCGTTATAACTGTGTTGGGATATAAGTTTAGGGTTTTAATTTTGTACTGAAATTAAATCGAAATCATGACTCTGACCAGAGCAGCAAAGCAAAAGGCTCAAGCTAATGGGAGTGCTGTGGCTCAGGGGAGAACTGAGGGGGGCAGTTGCCCTCTGAATCACAGCCTATTAAAATGCACTACATGCTTGATGTTTGTGGAGCAGTCGGGTACGGGACATGATACTGCCTGGGGGGATGTGTTTGTGTGTGCACGATGCAAGGAAATCAGGCGACAACTTAGCATTGTTATGGGCCTATATGAGAGTTTGAAGGACAGGGTGAATGCCCTTGAAGGATTAAAAGTGAGGGGCCCATCAAGCTCTCAGCTGCCCACACCAATGCAAGAGCTTGCACTTGGTCATCACGCAACACAGCGGCAGCCTCCAAGGCAGAATGCGCTAGTCCCAAAGGAACTAGTAGTTGTTGGTGATTCTATTGTCAGGGAAACGGGAAACATGCTTTGTAAAAAGGATAGGTGGAACAGGACCAGGGTATGTCTGCCAGGGGCAAAGGTTGATAACGTAGAGCGGATATCATCTTTTAAGGGCACAAAAGGTGATATAGTTGTACACGTTGGCACTAATGATATTAAGAGTAGGAGACTGGCGGAATTACTTAACAAGTAGAGGTCACTGTTGAAAAAAAGCCGTGAATTAGGGTTGAATTTGAAAGTGTCTGCAATTCTGCCCAGACACGATATAAGGGAGTATATGATGAGAGCCCTGTCAATCAATTCGGCCCTGGAAAGACTGTGGAAGGCTCAATGGGTAGAATTTTTTTCAACCTGGTCTGTACTTGTTAACAGGAGAGACTGCTTCTACAGGGATGGGATACACTTAAATAGAAAGGGTGCAAGAATGTTTGCCGATGCTATTGAGGCAGTGTTAGGTGGGTCGGAAAACTGCTAGATTGGGGGGATACAAGGACTAATAGATTCACTGGCAGAGGTAAAAGTGATTCTTGCACTGCTTCTATTGGAATGAGCCACCGCCTGGAAAATAAGATACAGGATATTTCAGAGAGTGCTGGGAATCATTGGGGCACAAGTAAACACATGGGTTGTGTTAGGGTAGCTAAGAAAAAGAACAGGTGCATGTATACTTGCGTGTACACCAATGCTAGGAGTTTAGTAAATAAATTTGAGGTATTGATCAAAACATCAAAGGCAAAGAAATACATAAAACCCAAGGAAGTGAAGCCAGTCGACATTGCTGGACAGCGCAGTGTCGAGTCAGTTTGGTGTGACATAAGCATTGGGAGATCAAAATTGAGAGTAGGAGTGTGCTATAGGCCTAATGACTCTGATGAGTATAATAAGAAATTGTACAGGGAAATAGAGTGGGCCAGTAAATCAGAGAGTCTTATAATGGGGGATTTTAATTTCCCAGATATTGACTGGAATTTGGGGGGCTGGTCACTCACACACTAGCAAGGCTTTTGTGGATTTATTGGATGATTGTTTTCTACATCAGCATGTTCGGGAGGCAACTAGAGGGAGTAATATTCTTGATTTGATTATCAGTAGTGATTCTTCATGCATGAAGAATATACAGGTAAATGAACCACTAGGTGGCAGTGATCACAGTGTGCTGAAGTGGGATTTACTCAAAGAGGTAACCACCATTAGGGGTAAAGGGAAGGGTTACTGCTTTCGTAAAGGCGACTACAATGGACTGAGACAGTATTTAAATTCTATACAGTGGGACCAACTGATGATGTTACCAACAGCAAATTCAAAATGGGAAGCATTCAAAGAACTTATCTTGGAAGCTACTAAGCTTTACATACCAACTAAGAAATATTGTTCAAGGTTTAGGGCTAAGTGGATGTCAGATGAATAATGAGACATATGGCAGAGAAGAAAAATGCATGGGATACATACAAATTAACACGTGATACAGAAGCCTATGATAGATACAAGTTGATCTGTAACCAAGTTACAAAGGAGGTTAGGCAGGCGAAAAGGATGCAAAGAAAAACAGCAAAGAGTTCTTTACTTATGTAAACTCTAGAAGGAAGGGGATGAATCAGATTGGTCCACTTGATATCGATGGGTCAACTGTTGATGATCCTGCTCAGGTAGCTAAACTAAATGAATATTTTGCATCGACATTCACACATGACGAGTTATTCAGCAAGGGGAATGCCAGAGGTGTATTGAACTCTGGCAGTAAGCTAGAGAATCTTGTAATAACTGAGAGTAAAGTGGAGGAGAAATTGTTGAAGATAAATACAAGAAAGGCACCCTGGGTGGATGGGATCTATCCAGTTATCTTAAAAGAGGCAGCAAAGGAAGTAAGCAAACCCTTAGCCATAATTATGAGAGCTTCCTTGGACTCAGGGGAAGTACCCATGGACTGGAGATGTGCAAATGTGACCCCAATTCACAAAGGAGAATCAAAAGGTGACACAAGTAATTATAGACCTGTTAGTTTAACTTCTGTTTCCAGAAAATTAATGGAGGCACTGGTTAAAGAAGCACTGCAGGATCATCTAGACAAGACTTCAGTTATAGCTCAGACACAGCATGGTTTTGTTAAGGGGAAGTCTTGCCTGACCAATCTGATTGGATACTATGATGCAGTCACAAAAGAACTGGATGCAGGGAATAACTTTGATATTATATACTTGGATCTTAGAAAGGCTTTTAATACTGTTGCACATGGATGTTTGTTTGTTATTTGGTTTTTAGGAGCATTAACAACTAAGGCCATATTGCTCCGGGATATACAGTGGTCATTCTATGACCTTTCCGCATTCTCCATATTTGGTGGTGACGGGCTCGAACTCCGGTCTAATCAAGAAGCGTGTGCTACGCACTGCTGCTCCTTCCCACCTGGCTACGGAGGCGCCTTGCACATGGAAGACTGCTGCACAAATTTGAGCAGTGTGGCATTGGAGGCAAATTGCTGCTATGGATAAAGGGATGGTTGAGTGTGAGAAGATAGAGAGTGGTAATCAATGGACAATGCTCATTGTGGACTAATGTTATTAGTGGAGTCCCTCAGGGTTCAGTATTGGGTCCATTATCGTTTTCTGTATTTATAAATGATATTGATGATGGTGTATCAAGCTTAATGTCCAAGTTTGCAGACGGTACGAAGGTTGGCAGGGTTGTCAAGGACACTACTGACACTATGCTACTGCAACAGGATCTGGAAAGGGTTGAGCAGATGGGCTGAGAGGTGGCAAATGAAGTTTAACATTGACAAATGTAAAGTACTACATATGGGAAACAGCAACCCCAGAGCAACGTATCAACTCTGTGGTACTACACTGACAGTGGTAGAGAATGAAAGGGACCTGGGGGTGGTTGTGCAGGCAGATATGAAGTTTTCTGAGCAGTGCAGACAGGCTGCAAGAGTAGCTCATGGTGTATTGTCAATGATATATAGGAATTTTTCTAGCAGGGATAAGGAGGTGATTATTCCCTTGTATAAGGCAATGGTCAGGCCACACCTAGAGTACTGTATACAGGTCTGGAGGCCTCATTTCAAGAAGGATGTAGGGATGCTGGAACGAGTACAGAGAAGGGCAACAAGATTGGTGAATGGAACAAAGGGGTGCTCTTACGAAGAAAGGCTCAAGTTTTGCAAATTACAGTGTCTGGTGACTAGGCACCAACGAGGTGATCTGATTGAGGTGTATAAAGCCTTGAATGGTTTGAGCATGCTCAATGCTGATGGGATTCTTCCTCTTGCTCAGAAAAATCACCTGAGAGGGCATAAATTCAAATTGAGGAAAGACAGATGTAGGATAGACGTGAGGAAATTTGCCTTTAGGCAGTGGGTAGTTGGGTGGTTGGTTGGTGGAACAGACTTCCATCTTTTGTTGTGGAAGTTGATAGCCTAAATAAATTTAAGGCTGAGCTGGACAGGTATTTTGAACGAACGGAGGGGTGAAATGGGAGTGTTTTTTTTTTTTTTTTTTTGGCTGATGCTGCATAAGCTTGCTTTCTTGTATCATATGCCTCTACTAATGTAATTTCTCTCATACACTTCATATGTCACCATCTGATACCACCACAGATGCCATCTGGTCTCCCTCCCAGCTCTCTCACTTCCACTGATTTGAATACGATCAGAGAGCCTGCATGCAATTTAAGTTTTCTTTAACATCTGCCAAATGTCTTCTTGCTTAGTAAATTTTCTTTTCTATGGAAAACTGGAATGTGAAAAGCTGCGCGCGTGTACTAAAACACATTTCTGTGGGTTACTACCATAAAACAATAAAAACAATTTCCACTTGCATTTCTGCCAGTGGAATCTGTTATAAACTGGTAGTAAACTTGATCTAATTGCATTTGTGATAATACCAATAGCTGCAATTGTGTGGGTTTTTACCTTATTATGGTGAAATGTGTTTCCCTTTCACTGATATAAAAAACATAAATACATTTTCAGATCTTCTCTTCATTCCTATCGTTTATATACAGTTATTGCGTTCAGTTGGAGTGATTCCGCGTTCGACTGCCATTTCTTGTAAACACAAAGGCGAATCGTGCATAAGCGAATTCGGTTCGTGTTATATAAGATATCGTCCCCTATTTATAAATCGTGTATGATCGAATTCGTGTAGTGTAAACACGTGTTATATGACGACTGACTGCACAGAGAACTATTGGGTTTCATCTTTGGGTCTCCGATGTTGCTCTGTAATCACCACAAGTAGCTAACTTCACCGATTCTGGTCTAAGCAAACTGTAAGTTGGCATTAACCTGACTTTATTCCATTATCTAAAGTTACTTTGTTTAAATTTCATACTGTATTTGGTTTTTTGAATTCAAACCTACATTCATTTTTCCTTTAACTTTTTTTTTTTTTTTTTTTTTATGAAAACCCCAAACGAGAGGTATTAAAACCTACAGTACTTAGTACTGTGAATGGTTTGGAGGTCGAGAAGACAAAAGTAGATATTGACATTAGACTTGAACTTCTGTATGCTGTAATTTTCAGGAAATACGTATTAAGGAAGGTTGTTCCAAAAAATGGCAGTTGAATGAATAAACTAGGAAGATGAAAAGTTGGTTCTGTGAGTTTGAAGTTGGACAGCATATGGATGTTGGCTGGTGGCGGCACATGTTCAGACTGTTTTGAAAGAGAGAGCAGGAATTATAGAAGCCAATAGTAGAGCAGTGCCCATGGAAGTATCTGTAGAAAAGGCATGCAGCAGAAACAGTACGTCTATGAGACAGAGCGGAGAGACTCTGTTAGTGAGGAGTCATTAATTAACCTAACTTCCCTCTTCTGAATGGAATCTAGAAGCCTGAGAGAGGTTTTGGGGGCACTGCCCCAGATGTGAGAACAACATTCCATTGTAGGGCAGATTTGCAATTTGTACAGAGTGAACAGATGTTTGGAAGAAAAGTCACTTAGGAAAAGGCCTTTTGCTTCTGGTTCTTATAATGCACGAGGAATATTGTTGCATACGAAAGAGCAGGAATGAAATATGTAATTGAAATATTTATGAACTATACAAATATTTAAAATCTGTATACAATATTCATTAATATACAAAAAAAAAAAAAAGTTACAATGGAACATCAAATGTTAGACGGAAGCATGTGCACAATGTTGGTGAATGTTATGGAGGCAGTTGTCAATAATCAGTTGCATTGTAGTGACGTAATTGCCTCGCCCTCTTCTCCCATTGGCTCGAATATATATCACTAGGAGGAAAACTTTTTTAATATATATACAGTGTATTCCGGTTATTTGGGCCACCGGGGTTAATCAGGGCAGCAGTTTATTCGGGGCAAATCTTAAAAAACATAAACCAATCGAGAAAATGCAGGAGACCGCAGCACTGGAGATTATCCTATGATTGTCTCCAACAGTACCACGTGGTTCGGTCGAAATTCTGGAGGTCACAACCATAAAACAATTAGCAGTCACCTGTTTATTGGGCTTTTCTGTTAGTGAAATCTATCATAAACGGACAGTAAACTTGATCTTATTGAATTTGCGATAATACCAACAGCTGGAATTCTGTGGGTTATTATGATGAAATGTGTTTACACTTCCATGAAATCTTCAATCATATAAAAAAATTAATTTTCAGGTCTTCTCTTCATCCCTATTTTTAAAGCTTTGTAATTTGTTACTCCATTCTCACTTGCACGTATCGTGTTACTTGCAATTTGTGTGTACCATGTTCTTTGTTATTGATTGCTTATCTTTTTACTGTTTTAAATTTTAATCCCCCCACCCACCCACAAACGTCAGTGAACAGAAATGTCAACTAGTTCGTATGTACATATTAATTATTCCAATTATCACGTATATTCTTCCGATTTTCACGTATCATTTAATTTTTTAATTGGTAAGATAATAAAGGGTAAATTTGTGTTTAATATATCTTTGCTTTTATAGCCTGTGGATAATATTCCTCCTATTTTCGCTAATTAGAATCACCGTTCAATAGAATTAAAATTCAATTCACAAACGTGATCACAATGACTGGTGCTTACTGCACATCATATAGTGAACGGTACTTTACTAATGTTGAGTTTGTCATAACGTGATTTTATTGTACAGTGAACCAATTGTAAAGGGGGGGGGCATTGTATTTTTAACTATTTACATGAAACTTCGGATAATTGGGGCAGCCGCTTAATTGGGCCAAAATGCACTAGTCCCGATGCGTCCCAAATAACCGGAATGGACTGTGTGTGTATATATATATATATATATATATATATATATATATATATATATATATATATATATATAGACAAATCTATATTTTCAGTGTATTATGTAGGGGTGCTGACCTGTCAAGTGTAATTACCATGGAAAAAATTGAGAAAGCCAGCCAGGTAAAAGAAATAACCTGAAATTAAATTAGATTAACATAAAAGGAAGGAATAAAATTCAAACATAAATAAAAATAAGTATATAAATATAAAATAGAGGTAAAAATCTAAAATAATGGCAATTAAATCTTGTTAAAAGAAAAATTAATGAAAGTTTGAATTCAAAAATTTATTTTATTTTGTCTTTTTGAATTCAAACTTTCATTCATTTTCCCTTTAAACAAGATTTAATTGCCATTATTTTAGCTTTTTAACTCTATTTTATATTTATATACTTATTTATGTTTGAATTTTATTCCTTCCTTTTGGTCTCTGTCGGGTTGGCTATGATGTATGTGTTTCGTACATATACATCATAACAGAAACAGAGACCTTGCTTATTGCAGTGGCTCCTATGGTTTTGGCTGATGACCCCTTGAAGAGCAGTTAAAGCCCTAGGACCCACTGCTTTAGGTACCATCTTGGTTATCATTATTTTTATGTTAATCTAATTTAATTTCAGGTAATCTGCTTTTACCTGGCTGGCTTTCTCAATTTTTTCCATGGTAATTACACACTTGACAGGTCAGCACCCCTACCCAATACACTGAAAATATACATTTGTCTGTATTTCATTATGGTTGCTGGGTATTTCTGCTATAACTAGTAGTGCCCCAGTTCCATAACCCAGTTTAATAATTTAATACCTTTTCTTGCTTGCTTAGTCTTTCAGTAACGTGATCATATCCTATTTTATACAGTAGAACCCGGATAAGAAGTTTTCCAAGGAACCGGAGGTTAAGAACTTCTTACACGGGAAAACTTCTTAGAAGGGAAAATGACCTAAAGGTATGAAATATTAACTACACAAATAAAAATGAAAAGATACACATACATAAGTTGAAGATAATTTTAAAGTACTATTTCAGAATTTATAAATATTCCACTCTGCCTATGGGAAACATTTTTAAACTGAGGATTTCTAACTGCTTAACATTCTGTTCAACTCCTTACCAAGTTGGAAGGATGAGCTCCTCTGGAGTTCCAACATACTTTAAAAAGTCACAATTACAATAATACTGAGCAACAATACACTATGTAATTCAGAACCATCAGAAACAAACGGCAAACGCATCACTGTGCTTCACATGGCCAACGCTATCCAATTATGGATATTGATGAAAGCAATTGCGATGTCACTTCCATTATGTCAAAATATTTATACTAAAAAGGTTTTAGTGCTGAAAGCATCAGACTATGGGAATTCACTAATCAAACAAGTTATTGCCAAGCATTATTTTAGTTCGTAGTAAATCACTCGAAGTAGGTGAAATGGCATCATTTTTGTTACATCTCATATTGTGAATGCCTTCCCAACGAGTTGCCCTGATATTGAACTACCTCGAATAAGCAATGCTTTGACAGTGCATTCTCGGCCATACCACCATCCTTCGCGTAACACCAGTGTTATCCACCGGTGAAATGTTGCTTATTGGAGGTAGTGCAATATCAGAGCAACTCGCTGTGAAGGCATTCACAATATGAGATACATGTATATCAAAAATGATGCCATGTCACCTACTTCGGTGATTTACTATGAACTAAAATGATGCTGGGCACTAACTTGTTCGATTACCAAACTATTTATATTGTTTAATATTAAAAATAAAGAATTTGTACATTTAAAAAACTTAAGTGGGAAAACGTCATTATAATAATACTCTGTGTATTCTTTATCACAAACTTTTTATGCGAGAAAATAATACATTACAATATACAGAGTTGAAAAGGGGACTTAAGAAACCAAACATGTGAAAACATGCAGGAATTTCTTATCCAAGTTCTACTGTATATATATTTCTTGTGTATAATTTTGTAGATTTTTATTTTGGCATATATTTTTTTTTCTTTCCTTTATATTAATTCAGTACTAATTCATCATAAAAATAAAAAACAGTGAACCACATATTTTTTAAACAATCAGCAGCAAAACTGAAGTTTTTTCCCGCCTTCTGATAATAATGAATCTCTATCTGGGGCTTTTCAAGTAATGGTGCTGTTGTGAGGGTGAGCAAATGGGAATCAGCTACATAATGATGTTGCCAATGCAGTTGTAAGCATATTGGCAACATCACATTTTTTATATTGACCAGAGCTGCAAGAATGAATCACCCGGTGAGTGTTCAGTTGGATGATAGCTGGGTGACATTTTTATCTGACCTTTCATTTTTGCAGTACACATGAATCAGTGTGCCAAATGGGCAGGGATAATAACTAGCAAGGTACATATCCTACACCGTGCTGGGCTAAGGAGCCACCAAGGTGTAAGATACAAGGTTGCCATAGTCTGGCTGAGGACTGCCTGCACACAAGAAAAAAATAAAAATAAAAAAATGAGTTGAAAGTAAGACAACTGAAAATTTGACCATAGGTTTTGAGTCTATTTGGAACAATGTCCTGAGGGTGGAGACCAAGGCTGAAATATGTTAAGAGAATTATTGTATGAAGCTTCACTTGGTTCTGAGAAAGGATAAATATAGCTGAACTGTCAAATGGTGCAGTAATGAGCCAACTGTGCTTAAGAGGGGGAGTGATGAGTGCTAAGCACAGTTATCTCATTATTATGCTTAGGAGAGTGCAAGGTGGTTTATTCAAAATTAAAAGAGAAATTTATATTTTGAAGAGCAGGCGTGGATGACTATAGTGAGGAATGAAAGAATACAAGGCATGGCAATCAGGAATTGTTGGTGGTTACATAACGGGTGAATTCAGTCACTGTTAAATGCACTGTTGATGGATAATAATGGAAAATCTCCTGGAAGTGATTTAATAGAAGTTGTTCAAGAGAGTTACAAAAATGTGACTCAGTGCTTGCAAAGCACCATCCATGTACATTTTTCTTGAGGTGTCAAAACTGGAAATGGTCAGTTCTGTAAAGTCACAGTCTATCAAAGCAGGAGTAGTTTCACTGGTGCATTGTTGTGAAGGAGCAGCACACCTCTGGCAAGTTTTCCAGTGTTGGCACTGTACAAGGGAAGTTCAATAAATTATCTACCTACCTATGGAGGAAGTGAGATAGAGGAAAAAATCTGTTTTATTTTTCAATGTAACTCTCCTGAACTTCAATACACTTGTCCCATTTTGTTGGCAACAAGGAAATACCAGACAAATAAAAAAATCCTTTGTCCTGTCCATCAAAGAATGCAAAAACAGCAGAGCTCAGTGCATGCAAAGCACCATCCATGTACATTTTTCTTGAGGTTTCAAAACTGGAAATAGTCACGGGATGAGGGGGAGGGAGGCAGATCCAGATGGGTCAGTTCTGTAAAGTCACAGTCTATCAAAGCAGGAGTAGTTTCACTGGTGCATTGTTGTGAAGGAGCAGCACACCTCTGGCAAGTTTTTCCAGTGTTTTTCCTTGCTTAGGTTGTATGGGATGCACATGACTCCCAGAGACTGTCTGCTTGCGTTCCAAGTAGTGAATGCGCAAAAATTCCCTCAGCATCCCCAAAAATGGTGGCCATAATCTTGCCAGCTGAAGATTGTACCTGAAATTTTATGTGTGGGGAAGAACCCTTGTACTTCCATTGCATTGATTTTTGCTTGGTCACAGAATCCCAGTGATGAACCCATGTTTCATCACGTGTAACAATTCTGGAATGAAAGTTTCAGGATCCTTTCCATAAAGCTCTAAATTCTCACAGCACTGTACTCTGAATTGCTTCTGCACAGGGGTCAGAAATCTGGTGATCCACCTTGCACTGACCTTACTCATCACCAACTTCCATGGAGGATGTTTAACTGTTCCCACAGATAAGTCACATACCCTAGAAATTTGGGACACCTTTAAACATCTGTCATTCAGCACAAGGGTTTCCACAGCTTGGCACATTTCTGGAGTGGTTGCTATCCCAGTCCTTCCTGAACATGGATCATCTTCAGTGGACTATCTATCCCACTTGAATTGTTTTGACCAGAATTTCACCTGGTACTCTGAAGGTACACTGTTGCTATACACAGCCACCATCCTTTCATGAATGGACTTCGGCTCATTTCCTTCTTTGGCAAGAAACTTGATGGCTGAACAATGCTCCAATTTCAGAAAATCCATAATTTTATACAGGCGTCTTCCTTCTTTCTGTTACAGCAGCACAACCTAAAAACATAGTGGGATCAAAATTAGTATGATTCAAGTTGAGATATGTAATGCAGGAACATGATAAATCATGAATCATTGAAATATAACTACGGGGCTACCTTCAGTAGATAATTTACTGAATTCCCCTCTTAGAGCAACCACTAAGTGGCAGTGATCAGTGTATTGACTTGGTATTTTGCTTTCCAGACTTTCCACTGAAAGTGGTGAATGGATTCCTAATGAAAAAGGCAAGGAATCTAGTAGTAGTGAAAATAACACTTCTGATCCTTGTGCATTAAGTGATAATACACAGCATCATAATCGTAAAAACCATGTGTTTAACAGGGGCAGCAAACACTTTAAAATTTGAGCACATATGGGAAGTTATAAAATCCGGTGGTCCTTCAGGCAGACGTGTGCTACAAAGAAATGGAATTCATGACAGCCCTGGTCCAACTGCTTATGCAAGATGAAATGTGTATATGGATTCTGTGGTGGGTGCATTTTATTTATTTGTAGACATTTCAATCATAAAACACATACAGAACTGCACTGAAATCGAAGCGCGAAGACAATTGAAGGATAATAATTGGTCTACTTCCATTTAAGAAGTTGATGCTTTTATCACTGTACTTTTAGCCCCCGAAGCATATAGTGCTAGAAATTTAGAATTGGCTAGTTTGTGAACTGTACTGGGGGCCTCAATTTTTTTTTTCATGGTATAATGTCACGTAACAACTTTTGTGAAATTAACCGATCCATAAGAGTCAACATTCAAGGAAGGAGAATCAAGGAAATGTTTAGTTTGCCAAAGCTTCATAAATATTGTTCAAACTTATTTCCCACATACCATTACCTTGCTATAACGAGGTGCTACGCAAAAATTCTTGAAATGTATTTATAAAATAAATTAAGACTCTCTCTGGATATTATTCGCCACCATCACCTTCAAAGTAGTCCCCTTGAGAGCATAAACACAGATTCCAGTGCTTCTCTCATGATTTGAATGCGTCCTAAAAGTCCTTCTTTGTCATAGTGTTCAGCACTACCTGCAATTTGGTTTGGATATCCTCTACAGTGTCAAATCTTCAACCCTTCAGCTTGATTTTCATTCTTGGGAAGAGGAAGAAGTCACAGGAGGAATGATTGTCATGTTGTTGGATGCCAAAAACTGCATCACAGCAAGAGATGTGTGGGCCGGCACATTGTCATGATGAAGGACCCAGTTCTTTGTGCGCCACTTCTCTGGACATTTTCCTCCTGACGGCTTCCCTTAACCACCTCAGGATGTTGCAGTAGAACTCTGTGTTGACGGTCTGGCCGGGAGGGACAAATTCCTTATGGACAATCCCATTGATGTCCAAAAAACCGAAACAAATCAACATGGACTTCACAATGCTCCTCGTTTGTTGGGTTTTCTTTGGTTGGGGCAAAGATGGGCTCTTCCACTGGGATAATTGTTGCTTGGTTTCTGGGTCATACCCATATACCCAACTCTCGTCACCAGTGATGACCGTAGAAAGGAAGTTTAGATCACTCCTGGTTCATTCTTGAAGATCTCTGCTAACTTCCATGCGATGCTGCTTTTGATCTTCACTCAATAACTGTGGCATCAACTTGGCTACAATCCTTCCCATGTTCAACTTGTCTGACAAAAGCCCTACAATGCCACAAATGCCGTGGATGGTCCGCCTGCGGTCTTCACGGATCACCACCCGAACTTCTGCGACATTTACCAGGGTAGTGCTCGATGATGGACACCCAGAGCGATCATCATCATCATCAACTAACATTCAACCTTTTTTAAAATGGTTAAAACAGCAGGTCTGCACCCCTGGCCTAAAGCATTGTCACCAAAATGTTTGTTTCAACTTCTTATGGGTTTCTGCTGCTGTATCGTTAAGAATGAAACAAAACGATGCAAGTAAGTTGCTCTCTCACATCAGCCATCGCAAACACACCGCCAAAGAACTGCACTTAAATATCCACTGACTCTATCCAGCCCGATGCCACATGGCACACTGATTCACAAAGGATGCATGCAGTGGTACCTAGCACCACAAGTCCATACTAGACGTAGTTCCATTTAAATTTCGGGAACCTTTGGGTAGCACCTCGTTCCTCGTATAGCAACATTAGAATAGATGAGCAGCTATTCCAACTATAATTAGATGCCGATTCACCCAGTATGTGGCAAAGCCAGACAAATTTGGTATAAAGTTTTTTGTCTGTCAGCTGACGTAACTTCAAAATATCTACTGAACGGCTTTTTTTTATTTTGGGAAAGACTG
Source organism: Mastigoproctus giganteus (assembly GCF_048544385.1). Classification (NCBI taxonomy): domain Eukaryota; kingdom Metazoa; phylum Arthropoda; class Arachnida; order Uropygi; family Thelyphonidae; genus Mastigoproctus; species Mastigoproctus giganteus. The sequence goes on along the minus strand of NC_143576.1, from coordinate 99,529,926 downwards.
TACACTCCCAGCAAGCCAACCACTTTTGGAATATGTTGCCCTAAAACTAATGGAACCACTTTTGAATTGAGGTAGAAATGTAACCACTGATAACTCCTTTACCGGTTTTGAATTGGTAAAAACATTAGTCCAAAAAAATACTACTAGATTGGTAAATGTGCTTGTAAAGAGGTTCCAACATCCATAAAAGAGAAGGCAGAATTATATTCCACTTCAATTTTCAAACTTGATAATTGCACTCTGACAAATTATCAAGCTAAAGCAAATAAAAAAGTCATTATCTTGAGTATACACTTCACACAAGTGTTGCCATAAGTAACGGTACAAAGAAGAAGTCTGACACGGTATTATATTACAATGAAACAAAGTATGAGATCGATGTTCTTTGGGGCCAGGGGTCCCCAAAGTGGCCAATATTGACCCCCCATGGGTCAACAATAGAATCTACGGAGTCGATAAACTTCAAGAGGTCCATTAAACGTTTTTACTTGTATTCATAAATTTCGTGCCAAGTCTAGAAACAGAAGAAATAGCCAAGGTTTTAATACCAAAATACAAAAGATCTATAGCTTAGGCTGAGAAAATTTAGTCATTTTTGAATGACCCAAAATTATTTTTTAATTTATTTACTAATGTAATATAGTTCCCCCCAAGAACTTTACCATTACCTTGTTTTATATTATATTGTTATTATTATTATTATTATTTTTTTTTTATGTGAACCCCAAACACGAGAGGTATTAGAACCTATAGTACTTAGTACCGTGCTTGGGTTGGAGGTTGAGAAGACGAAAGAAGATATTTGTTGACATTGGACTTGAACTTCTGTAGATTGTAATTTTCAGGAAATACGTATGAAGGAAGGTTGTTCCAGAAAACGGCAGTTGAATGAATAAATGAGGAAGATGAAAAGTTGGTTCTGTGGGTTTGAAGTTGGACAGTAAATGGATGTTGGCTGGTGGCCGCACGTGTTTGGACTGTTTTGAAAGAGAGAGCGGGAATTATAGAAGCCAATTCAGAAGAACAGTGCCCATGGAAGTATCTGTAGAAGAGGCATGCAGCAGAAACAGTACGTCAATGAGAAAGCAAGTGGAGAGACTCTGTTAGAGATGAATCATTAATTAACCTAACTGCCCTCTTCTGAATGGAATCAAGAAGCCTGAGAGAGGTTTTGGGGGCACCACCCCAGATGTGGGAACAATATTCCATGGCAGGGCGGATTTGCGATTTATACAGAGTGAGCAGCTGTTTGGAAGAAAAGTAACGCCGAGAGCGAAAGAGAAAACCAAGTTTTTTAGATGCAAAGGAAGCAATATTTGTAATGTGAGTGGCAGAAGACAGAGTGGTAATCAATGGACACTGCTCAACGTGGACTAATGTTATTAGTGGAGTTCCTCAAGGTTCAGTGTTGGGTCCATTGTTGTTTTCGGTGTTTATGAATGATATTGATGATGGGATATCAAGTTTAATGTCTAAGTTTGCAGATGATACAAAGGTTGGCAGGGTCGTTAAGGACACTACTGACGCTATGCTGCTGCAACAGGATCTGGAAAGGTTGAACAGATGGGCTGAGAGGTGGCAAATGAAGTTTAACATTGACAAATGTAAAGTACTACATATGGGTAACAGTAACCCCAGAGCAATGTATCAACTCTGCGGTACTACACTGACAGTGGTGGAGAATGAAAAGGACCTGGGGGTAATTGTGCAGGCAGATATGAAGTTCTCTGAGCAGTGCAGACGAGCTGCAAGAGTAGCTCATGGTGTCTTGTCAATGATATACAGGAATTTTTCTAGCAGGGATAAGGAGGTGATTATTCCCTTGTATAAGGCAATGGTTAGGCCACATCTTGAGTACTTTATACAGGTCTGGAGGCCTCATTTCAAGAAGGATGTAGAGCTGCTGGAACGGGTACAGAGAAGGGCAACAAGATTAGTAAATGGAACAAAGGGTTGCTCTTACGAAGAAAGGCTTAAGTTTTGCAAATTACAGAGTCTGGAGACTAGGCACCGGCGAGGTGATCTGATAGAGGTGTATAAGGCTTTGAATGGTTTGAGCATGCTCAATGCCAATGGGATTCTTCATCTTTCTCAGAATAATCACCTCAGAGGGCATAAATTCAAATTGAGGAAGGACGGATGTCGGATAGATGTGCGGAAATTTGCCTTTGGCCAGCGGGTGGTTGGTTGGTGGAACCGACTTCCATCACTTGTTGTTGAAGTTGATAGCCTAAACAAATTTAAAGCTCAACTGGACAGGTATTTCGAACGAACGGAGGGGTGAAATGGGAGAGGGTTTTTTTTTTTTTTTTTTTTTTTCTGGCTGATGCTGAATAAGCTTGCTTTCTTGCATCATATGCCTCTACTAATGCTAATGTGCTTGTGCCAAGAGAGATTAGAAGTCAGGGTAATCCCCAAAAGGGATATATCGTTTTGCCTAGAAATCAGTGTCACTAAAGATAAGCATAGGAGCAGAAGAACCCTTTTTGCGAGATATAAGACAAGACTGAGTTTTAGAAGGGTTGAAATTAACTAAGTTGTCTTTGCCCCACTGGAGAATTACATGAAGATCGGCATTTAAGGAATTGGTAGCAGATTTTCGAGAAGTTGAAGCTGATTGAGCAGGACAAGGTTTCTCAAAATGGAAAGTGAAATGCAATGTGCTATCATCAGCAAAACTATGGATAGGATTTCCAGTCAATGGAAGAAGGTCATTAATATACAAGAGGAAAAGAGTGGGGGAAAGAACTGAAGTTCGGGGGACACCGGCATTAGTGGAGAAGTTAGAAGACCGAGAGCCATCTACCATCACCCTCAGTGAGCGACCAGAGAGAAAACTGGATAACCAATTACTAAAAACAGTTGGCAAACCATAAGATGGAAGCTTGTTTAGAAGACCTTTATGCCAAACACAATCAAAAGCCTTTGAGATGTCAAGAGCAATTGCTTGTGTTTCACCGAACCTGTTATACTATATATAAGAGATAATCTTATTTAAACTGAATTACTTTCTTTCAGGATGCTTCACATCTGCAATTACTCTAAAATAAATTTAGCTACAACCCCAATAAGTACAATGTACCAATATGTACAATAAGAAAAAATGTCAACAATATTCACAAGAATATTTGACATTTGGATTTGTGCCCTCGATTAACAATGCCTACGTGCCTCTTATGTGGAAAGACTTTTAGTAATAATGCCACGAAACCTTCAAAGATGAAAGAACATATCGAGAAAATTCATCCTGATAAGAAAAAGAAAGATCTTAAATTTTTTAAGGTGTAGAAGGAAAAATTCAGAAAGCCAAATTTAAACACATTTTTTAAAGCCTTCGCTCATGTTGATAATAGAGGACTGAAGGCATCATTCAATATCTCTATTATAGCAAAGAAAGGAAAGCATATACCACTGGTGAGGAGATTATAATACCAGCAATTAAAGAGGTGACTGAAACGACTACAAAGGATTCTTATCCTGTTTTAAAATGCCTGCCATCAAGTGTGAATACATGGCAACGATGCATTGATGAGATGGCCAATGATGTGGAGAAAACCTTGGTGTCTGAGCTTCAAAACTGTAAATTCTCCATCCAACTTTTGTCGCCCTTCTCAAAGAAAAGGTTCCGGAAGTACGCACTCTTCATTGTTTGTTGCATAGACACCATCTCGTAGCAAATAAACTCAATGGTAAGCTACATGATGCTCTAAAAGTGCAATCAGATCAATTAATAAAATCAAAGCACATCCACTTAATTCACATCTGTTTGCCATGTTTGAAATGTGCACTGTGTGTAAAAAGTATGTATGCAGAAAGTGTACAGGAACTGTTTGGGAAAAACTATCATTCATTTAAATTGTGCAAATTAATTTTTTTATTTCCTAGATGAAAAAGTTTTGTTCAAATTTTTGCCATATTAAATATTACATATATGTATTACCATAGGCACAACACTATGCACTGCTACTAGTTACTTTATATCAATGCTTATAATAAAATGCTGAAAACAACTTAAGTCTCTTTTATGCACAGTGGTCAAAATGATTGGTGACGGCAGTTTCACATACTTTTGCTAGCCAGCAGTTCTAGGGTGAAAGCAACTTCAGAAACAACTGTTATAACATCACAGTTAATCACTTAAGAAAAATCTCCATATAATTTATGCCATTTTAGCTCTGTTATGTCATTTTAAAATTACATACCTTGGCTATAACATCAAACGTTCCTCGAACTTACCGGCAATGTCTTCAGCATTTAAGCCAACACTTTTTTTTTTTTTTAAAGCCATCTCTCACACCTCACATTGTGGTTTATTGCAGTAAAATCTGCATTATTTTACTGCAATAGAGTAGACATTAATGCAGCAATACTTTTAATTCAATTATTTCTGCTCTTTCTTTTAAAAGATTACATTTTGAAATTTTATTGCATTGTTGTTATTATTTGGTTTTTAGGACTAAGGCCATATTGCTCCGGGGATATGCAGTGGTCATTCCCTGACCTTTCGGCATCCTCCGTATTTGGTGGTCACGGGCACGAATCCCGGTCTAATCAAGAAGCATGTGCTACGCACTGCCCACCTGGATACGGAGGCGCCTTATTGCATTGCATGGTAAAATGAAGGATGCAGTGTGTGTGTCAGTCCCCTTATGCAATAGTCACAAAACTGAAACGTGCAGATGCCAATGTGATATAGTGTCATTCAAGTCTTGTTGCCCATTTAGAACTCTACTGCAAGTTGATTTCTCTCTAAACAATGCCTCATTATGCATTTCCTAGTGTTTGTCATAGGAAAAATCTAAAATGTTTCAAAAATGTTAGAAAGTTAACTCTTTAATATAACAAATAGCAGTTTAAATCTAACCTGCTTCATTGGGATTGTGAGTTATGGAGAAATTACTGAAAAATTCTACTTTTTTTGGACAATTGAATTGGGAAATATTTAAAAATACACATTGAATAAAATGCATATTTTATACAGCGTGCATGAATAGGCATTGCATGCATGTGTGTGTACATGCATGCAATGCCTATGAAAGTGAAACAGTATTTAGTACAACATGTGTCATAACTATGTGTAATACGTATGTACTTTATATCTGTTAATTAAATTTTATTATTAAATTTCAATAATAAAATAAAAAGTGTCAAGAATACTGCAATCCTTTCGACATTAAAACCAAATTTTACTATATTGTAGGGTTTTAGACACATCAACGACTTAGACCATACAGTCAGTCGTCGTATAACACGTGTTTACACTACACGAATTCGATCATACACGATTTATAAATAGGGGAACGATATCTTATATAACACGAACTGAATTCGCTTATGCACGATTCGCCTTTGTGTTTACAAGAAATGGCAGAATCACCCCAACCGAATGCAACACGATAGGAATGAAGAGAAGATTCTGAAAATGTATTTATGTTTTTTATATCAGTGAAGGGGGAACACATTTCACCATAATAACGTAAAAACCAACACAATTCCAGCAATCGGTATAATCGCAAATGCAATTAGATCGAGTTTACTACCAGTTTACAATAGATTCCACTAGCAGAAACGCAACTGGAAATTGTTTTTATTGTTTTATGGTAGTAACCCCCAGAAATGTGCTTTAGTAAAATGTGAGGTGTTAATAGTGTATCTCTGCCTTTACGATGTTGTTTAATACACACGCACAGCTTTGTTTGTGTATCAAGCATGCCTCCTCATTTTGTAATTGTGCTTTATTCCCTAAAAATGAGTAAAATGCTTAAAAGGTATGAAAAGGAAGCGTCCTGGTGAAGACACACTGCAGATTCAGAGAGAAAAAGAAAAGCAATATCGATAAACAGAGGCGGACTGGATCAAAAATTCTTACCCGGGAAAATTTATAGTGGCCTCATACTATGGCTTATGGCCAAAATCACACCGGCCTCCAGCCCACCGGGGTTTTCCCGGTAAGGCTTATGGCCAGTCAGCCTCTGTCAATAGAGAAAAAATATGAAATTGTGAAACGATTTGAGCGAAATGAAAGACCATGTGATATTACACGTTCTACAAACCTAAATGAGGCAACGCCGAGAATTACAAAGAATGCAGAGAAAATAAAAACAACTTTCATAGCAGGAACAACTCAAAGTGTAATTAAAAACCATTAGATTAAGATACAAAGAATTGGAAGAGATGGAACGGCTGTCATCTGTTTGAATAGAAAATCAAACAAAAAACAAGTTTGCTTACGATAGAAGCAAAAGCATTAGCAATATTTTATTACGTAATAGTCGTAATAAAATATGTATTTTATTCGTAAAAAATACTTACGTATTTTTATTATTTATATTATAATAAAATATAATATAATAATAAAAAATATTATAAAAATTATAATATTATTTTTATTAAGTATTTTAATCGTTATATTTTATTATGATTATTTATTGTGTTTGGTAATGTTTTGGTTACAAATGTGTGTTCAATCTTGGGTGGTCGGCACCTAACCCTGTTTTTCCCATAGGGCCTGTTGTTTATATTGCATTGCACGAGGGTTTCTAGGAACACAACTATCGTGCTATACGAGGACTGACTGTATACACTCAGTGATCAATGAATTGTGACCACCTACTCAATACAGTTTTGGCCCACCATTTGCATGGATAACAGCTGCTGTTCGCCTAGGCATTGGCTTTACTAGATGTCTGAAAACATCTGCAGCCATGCTGACCCCTTTGAAACTGTGATATCTTTACTACATCCCATAGCCGCTACTTTAAAGTGGTATAGTCCTGTTTACAAAGGGTGGTCATAATTCAGTGATCACTGAGGTGTCTAGAAATCCCATAGGATCACCAATGGGATTTCAAGAACACCTCAGTCTTAACCACCAACGTGTACAGAAAATGCAGATTATAAAAAAGAATCCTTCATTATCAGCATAACCAACAAAATTAACCTAAACAAAGGCATGCAGATAGCCATTTTTAAAAAGCAGAGTATAAGAGCAGATTTAAAAAAAAAAAAAAAAAAAAAGGGACCATAATATGTACATCTCAAAAAAGATACCCCTTCTAATGTAATCGTGAACCTCACCAATTTCATTGGTGAGGGGTACAAAAGAGTGCTCTTACCAAGAAAGCTTCAGTTCTGCAAATTGCAGTGTCTGAAGACTAGGCACCTGCGAGGTGATCTGACTGAGGCTTTTAAGACTGCTTTGAATGGATTGAGCAAGCCCAATGCTGAGGGGTTTCTTCCCCTGCTAAGATTACACACAGAGAGGGCATAAATTCAAACTGAAGGACAGTTGCACAACAGATGTACAGAAGTTTGCCTTTAGCCAGTGAGTGGTTGATTGGTGGAACAAACTTCTATCTGTTGTTATGGAAGTTAGCATTAGCAGAGGCATACGATGCAAGAAAGCAAGCTTATGCAGCATTAGTCAAAAAAAAAAAAAAAAAAAAAAAAACCAACCCACTCCCATTTCACCTCTCCATTCATTCCAGCTCAGCCTTAAATTTATTTAGGCTATCAACTTCCACAACAAAAGATGGAAGTCTGTTCCACCAATCAACTACCTGCTGGCTAAAGGCAAACTTCCACACATCTATCCTACAACTGTCTTTCCTCAATTTTAATATATGCCCTCTCAGGTGATAATTCTGAGCAAGAGGATGAATCCCATCACCATTGAGCATGCTCAAACCATTCAAGGCTTTATACACCTCAATCAGATCACCTCTCAGGTGTCTAGTCTCCAGACACTGTAATCTGCAAAACTTAAGCCTTTCTTTGTAAGAGCAACCATTTGTTTCATTCACTAATCTTGTGCCCTTCTCTGTACTCATTCCAACAGTTCTACATACTTCTTAAAATGAGGCCTCCAGACCTGTATACAGTACTCAAGGTGTGGCCTGACCATTACCTCATACAAGGGGATAATCACCTCCTTATCCCTGCTAGAAAAATTCTTGTACATCATTGACAAGACACCATGAGCTACTCTTGCAGACCGTCTGCATTGCTCAGAAAACATCATATCTGCCTGCATAATTACCCCATGTCCTTTTCATTCTCTACCACTGTCAGTGTAGTACCACAGAGTTGATACGTTACTCTGGGGTTACTGCTTCCCATATGTAGTACTTTATATTTTTCAAATGTTAAACTTCATTTGCTACCTCTCAGCCGATCTGCTCAACTTTTCTAGATCCTGTTGCAGCAGCGTACTGTCATTAGTGTCCTTAACAACCTTCGTGTCATCTGCAAACTTGGACATTAAGCTTGATATACCATCATCATATCATTTATAAATACAGAAAACAACAATGGACCCAACACTGAAGCCTGAGGGACTCCACTAATAACATTAGTCCACTGATTACCACTCTGTCTTCTCCCACTCAATCATCCCTTTATCCAAAGCAGCATTCAATTTGCCTCCAATGCCACACTGCTCCAATTTATGCAGCAGTCTTCCATGTGCAACAGTATCAAAAGCCTTTCTAAGATCCAAATATATGATATCAAAGTTATTCTCTGCATCCAGTTCTTTTGTGACTGAATCATAGTATTCAATCAAATTGGTCAGACAAGACTTCCCCTTAACAAAACCATGCTGTGTCTGAGCTATAACTGAAGTCTTGTCTAGATGATCCTGCAGTGCTTCTTTAACCAGTGCCTCCATTAATTTCCCTGGAACAGAAGTTAAACTAACAGGTCTATAATTACTTGTGTTGCCCCCCCCTTTTTTTTATGAAAACCCCAAACACGAAAGATATCAAAACCTATAGTACTTAGTACCGTGCATCGGTTGAAGGAGAAGTATGGGGGGAGGGGGATGCCGGAAACTTTGCTCTAGAGACTAAACATGGGTTTCACCACTTCAAGCCTCCAATAAGCAAAGTGGTGGTATTTCACTGGTTGATCCTCCTTTGTGAATTGGGGTCACATTTGCACATCTCCAGTCCATGGGTACCTCCCCTGGGTCCAAGGGAGCTCTCATAATTATGGTTAAGGGTTTGCTTACTTCCTTTGCTGCCTCCTTTAATATAACTGGATAGATCCCATCCACCTGGGTGCCTTTTTTATATTTATCTTCAACAACAACAAGTTGACAGCTTAAATAAATTCAAGGAAGAACTAGACAAACTATTAGAAGGAATGGATAGGTGAAATAGGAAGAGTTTTTTTTTTAGCTGTTGCCATATAAATTTGCTTTCTTGCATCATATGCCACTACTAAACAGATATCCACTACCAAATAGATATTAAATTGTACAACATCCAAATCCTTAGTCTCATGCTAAATACCCTCACCCACAGCGACAAACTAACCTATGATGAGCTCTGGGAGACCGTAACTTTTTAATTCAAAAAATCCTTAGTTTTAGAGTACAGTTCAGAACATAATGAAATGTAAACCGCTATCTTGGTATGTGAGGCTGATGGTGTCATAAGGACAGCAAAATAAAAGTAAGTATTTGTAGTTATCCATTTACTTAATGTTAATTTATTTAATTTTAATTATTAATCTTATTAACTAAATAAGTAATGTAAAATGATTTAAAATTAAATTTTTACCTGATGTTTGCTAACTAATTCAAGCCCAAACCTTAACAAATATGAAATGTGTAACTAAATTAACAATTGTACATAAATCAAGTCTCCATAATTTACCAGTTCTGCTGTCTTTACAGTCACTGAAGATGTGGTAATAGGAAGTACCATGAGACTTCTGAGAATAATCTGTAATTTTTAAAGAAATTAAAGGCAGATTACACTCCACGCAGGTTTAAGTGCTCATTATTTCACAATTTCCAGTTCTCGACATAACTTTAGGCAACATACATACCATGTTGCCTAAAGAATATTTAAATTAAGAAAATTCTATCCATTAACATCAATAAATTTCAGCAGCAGAACATCCTCATCCAAAGTGCAGAATACTCTTGATCTGTGGGAGCATAGTTTGGAAGCTGTTAGGCTAAAATTATCAATTAAATAGTAAATCAAAACCAAAACACATGAGTTTTGGAATGGAGAAATGCACATACTGCAAAGTTGTTGAACGAATGTCCACTAAAGTTTATTTGGAAGGCAGTGTTTGTCAAAATCCAGAAGTTCCAAGAATTTAGTGTCACTCTTGCCTGAATTAAATGCATTAAGTTTATGAAATAGAAGCAGTAATTTTATCTTAATAAATAAAAGTCCATATCCATAAATCCTCTGCACTTCTGTTTGTTTGCTTGCAGCTTCCAAGCATGCACTGTGTACAACTAAAGTAACCTACAGCAGGCCAAGTGATGTCATAAAACCGTTGGACTAACAGGTGAGTCTGTGTGATTTGGTTTTTAGGAGCATTAGCAACTAAGGCCATATTGCTCCAGGAAATGCGATGGTCATTCCCTGACCTTTCCGCATCCTCCGTATTTGGTGGTGACGGGCTCGAACCCTGGTCTAATCAAGAAGTGTGTGCTACGCACTGCTGCTCCTTCCCACCTGGCTACGGAGGTGCCACTAACAGATGAACATTACTGAATACAAACTTCCACAACTTACTGCTGAAGGAATAAGCTCTCAACACATTCTGCAGCCAGAGCATACTATGGACAGTGATGAATTATCAAATTTGCCTGTCCTTGTCAATGATGAATTTTTTAATAAAAGGACTTGATTAATTTCCATACAAATTCTATAGAAATCTAACATAAAAAACAAATTTGAATTCTTATAATTGGTTTATTATAAATAACAGAAATATGAAGAATATCTGATTTCACAGAAATCACACTTATAATAAGTCTAGCCCAGCTAATAATAAAACCATGGTTTTCTTAAATGCAAGTTGTATTAGTACTGACATGTAACTAAAATACTTCAGGAGAAGTTACAGTTGCCATGAACACTCACTTATCTTTGTGCTAAGTGTTTATTTATACAATTATAGATAGTTTATATAACAGGATATAAATATTATAAAGAATACCTACTTAGTTTGTACCAAATTATAAAATAATTTGGTACAAACTAACTTTAGTAGCACTTACAATCATTAACCCTTCAGCAGGCATGCGTATATGCTTCCCCCCTCAATTAGAAGGCATTACAATAAATAAATTACAATAAAAAAAAATTTCCTTTTTTAAAATCTTAAAAAATAATTTAAAATAGTACCCTTTTTAATGTCACTATGTATTTTCAATATGTTATGAACAACCCACTAATTCTTAATTTTTTAAGAATTAAAAACTTTTTTTTTATCATACCAGCCAAAACACTTTATGGTACTTGTTCGTACAAGTCTTACATTCAATAAGACCCAACAACCAAGCAGGGAACCACGTGCTCCTCTCATTATTGTTGGCATGCCAAAAACAATCTTTAGCATCATGGCATATGCATTTCAAATGCTACATCTATAGAGACACACACAATGTGTTTACAGCATGTGTGTGTGTGTGTGTGTGTGTGTGTGTGTGTGTGTGTGTGTGTGTGTGTGTGTAAAATATAAAGCGATTTGCAAAAAGAAAAAATCAAATAAAAGAGTAACTGTTGACGCATGTAAAACTGGGATATCAGACTACATTTTCATTAAGACATTGCAGCATATGAGGAATGTGTGGAATATATATAAATTAGGAAATGATAAATTAACTTTCTACTGCCAATGTGGAAAATTTCAAAACATCTATTCTAGAACTGTCTTTCCTCAATTTGAATTTGTCCCCTCAGGCGACTAATCTGGGCAAAATTAGTCACCTGCAGGGAAAAATCTTGTTCGATTGATTTTTACTATTTACTATAATCATTTACTATTAATGATTCTATAATCATTTACTAAATGATTATAGAATCATTTTGCATTAATCTTTTATTCGTTTTAATTTCTGGAGAGTATCATCGGAAGTGTTCTACATATCATATTGAGGTAAATTTCTCATATTCTTCCACAAACATTGATATCAACATACAACATATTGAACTCTGTTATATACTATCAAATTCTAGAGTTTACACAAGTAAAGATGTCTGCTGCTGTTTTCCTTTGCATCCTTTGTCAAAGATTTCTCATAAGGTCTTTGCTTGCCTAACCTCCTTTGTGACTTGATTACAGACTAGCTTATATCTACCGCAGGCTTCTCTGTCGCCTGATAATTTATGTATCCCATGCATATTTCTTCTTTGTCACGCGTCTCGTTAGTTCATCTGACATCCAATTCTTCGGAGTGAAAAGCCTAGTAACTTCCACAATTAATTCTTTGAATGCTTCCCCTTTAGAATTTGCTGTTGGTAACATCATCAGTTGGTCCCACTGTATAGAATTTAAAAACAGTCTGAGACCACTGTAGTCACCTTTATGAAAGCAAAGACCCTCCTCTTTAAGCTTATACTTCTCCATTGCGGCGGTGAATTTTATTCAGTGTAGTGCAAACTGTAAGTAGTAAACTTAATTTGCTTAACATTACATACATTACATATCAATTAAACTGCTCACCATAGTTAAAAAATGCTTTATCTGAATGCTAGCTCTCAAAAATGGCATATTCAATCAAATGGAAATAACTTTCCAAATGATGCATGAAGATAAAACATTTATTTATGCTGTAGAAATCATGCACTATCAGACTACAAGAAAACTGGGCACACAACTACCACTCATTAAGATATTTTATCAGATATCTGTTACCCAAAATAACTTGGTTTAAGGGACAAAATTATCACTCGCAATTTTACAGTGGTTAGCAATAATTTTTAACCAAGAGAGGGGAAAAGGAGTTTGATTTTTTAAAAAGTTTGAGTTTATGCAAGTATACTCACCTATGCGAAAAGAAAGTACTATTTTGCTTCCTTCGACTAAAGAACTGAGGAAGAATTTTCAGCACTGTTCCTCTAATTCGTGCTTCAATCTGAAGTTTATGCAACCACTGTTTCAAAAGGCAAAAATATATTGTATTAAAACCTAGAAATAGTACACTCAGTAGGCAAGTTTCTAGAAATGCATACTGAAGTTATAGCACAATTACATTCATTCCACATTTCAAAAAAGTGCATAAAATTAAAAATTACATAAAATTAAGAATCTGACTGTCATGAAGACAACATAATTCTGCTCAATAGTGACAACTGCATTTGTGGTGCATTAAAACAACAATATCAATTTTGAGGAGGGGGCGGGGCAATGATTAAACTCATTCAACTTTTAACTGTCATGTTACTGTATTTTTGAATGATGAGTGAAGCATTTTTCATATCCGAGAGATGTAGTTTTAGCCAATGCTTTGTTTAGTAGTATTTATCTGTGCACTCCCCCAACACTAATACACAGGTTCTGGAGTCTTGCTCCAACAGGTGCCAAATTTTGCATTGTGTGAACTCAGAATCATATTATTCAAGACAAGTTATAAAACAACTAATAGAAGTTCAACAGCAAAGGTTAAGTTATACTGGGCAACATAAGTTTTTTTGTGCAGGAAAAACAGGCATCAAGGAAGGCGCATGGCATCATATGAACAAATCTTTGAACTTTTGTAAGTAAGGAGACAGACGTCATTCTTTTATATATGGTTATCATGAAACAAAAATTGGAATATTGTACTCAAATCTGGAGGAATAAGACACAGAACTTCTAGAAAGGGTTCAAAGCAGGGTGAGCTGTCTGGTAAGAAACACTAAATATTTATCTGTATGAGGAATGGCTTAGATGGTATGGTCCACAAAGCTTGGCAACTAGATATCTTAGGGAAGGACCTTGATTAAAGTGTACAAGACCCCGTAAGAAGGATCAGGAATGACTTTCAGACAACACAAGAACCACAGGACACAGAAAAATTTCTTAGGGAATAACATAACTCTGGATCACATGAAATTCACCACCATACAGAATGTTTACTCAAATAAAATAGGTTACTTTCCAACGGAGCTAATTTAGCAATAGTTTGAGACATAATTTGACAATATTCAGAACTGAACTGAATAGGCAATTTCTAGCATTACAATCAATATATATGAGTTGGTAATTTTTTATTTTTTTTTTTTCTGAATTACACATTGGCCACTGTATAATACTATACCTCAATATCAATTAACAGAAATATACATAATTAAAATGTTCTAATTTTCAACACATTAAAGTTGCATTTTAAATTTATAGTTTGTCAAAGCTAAATTTATATAAATATTCATAGCTGCTAACTTTTGGCTTTCAAAAAGCTTGAGATTAGGCATCTTCAAGCAGCAGAAGGTTTTTGGGCCAAAACTTTTTTTTTTTTTTTTTTTAAGTCCACGTTGAACCAGAAATTAATTTCACCGACAAAATACAAGTTTTAAGACAACAACAGTGTCTCCTTTATCTGCTCTTTGTATTAAAATACTTTCGTTTTTTTCTTAATTTTTATAATCCGATCCTTTCTTCTTTAGATAGTTTGGGTATACTTGGGTCCTTTGAATTATTGATCACATTATTGATCTGCTGTATTAAAACTTCTTTGTTCTTACTATTTCTTAAGCCGTAAAAAAAAAAAAAAAAAGGTAAACTGTAGCCATTATCAACCCACTGCAGGATGGAAGCCTCCTCAAAAATTCATGCTGAGGAAAATGGATCATAATCTGCCATGCTGGTCCAGTGCAGGTTGGCAGATCGACCGTATTTAGTGGGGGGGGGGGGGGGGCGGCTCGAACTCCGGTCTACTCAAGGAGTGTGTGCTATTGCACTCCCACTCCTGACCACTCGGCTATGGAGGCCAGTAGCTTAAGCCGTACTCAAATTCAATTACTGTTTATTTTTTCAGAAGTTGTGTAGGCAGCAAATTATAATCAAGACCTTTTTTAAGGAGATTTATTTGACCTGTATATAATTTGTACGCGGATAACAATGGTATAAACAATGCATAACTATTTTTAAAAAGGGGCGTCTCCGTAGCCAGGCAGGAAGGAGCAGCAGTGCGTAGCACACGCTTCTTGATTAGACCGGGGTTCGAGCCCGTCACCACCAAATACAGAGGATGCGGAAAGGTCAGGGAATTACCACCGCATATCCCGGAGCAATATGGCCTTAGTTGCTAATGCTCCTAAAAACCAAATAACAAACAAATAACTATTTTTAAAAACACGGAATTTAAAATTGTGTTTTTAAAACTACAGTTGTTGGTATGGAACATACCAACATAGTCTATAACATTGCGTGTGGGAAATGTAACTCTGTTTATATTGGTTCTACCCAAAATTATCTTTCAATGTGACTACAACAACACTGCAAGGACAAAAAGAACAGGTGCATCTGAACTTTCCTTTCATGCCATCCATGAGAACCATGTTTCTTTTTAATGAGGCTAAAGTAATTAATGCACAATATGAATATACAAAACTTCTAAAAGCCAAAACACTTGAAATGATATTAAACCCTAACGTTATAAATGTATGTAAACCATATACAATTTCGGACTCGTCGACCTTTACGAGCATGTGTAAATAATATTATTTACATTGGTTAATCTCGTCGTGGTATACTACACTGAATTTTATTATTAGTATAAAAGAGAGTGGAGATTGTTAAGTGTCACTCTAATTCTTGTGAGCATGGACCATTCCGAAATAACTTTGTCTCTTATTAAGAAGTTCAGTCTAAAATATTGTAGTAAATTTGTCAATTGTCTTCAATTTCCTGTCCATTATTTCTGGGTGGTTTAGTTTGTGGTGGGTTGATGTGCATCGACTTCGCTTTTCTCTTCCTTTTGGCAGTGAGTAGATTATGGAAATTGAATACAGGCTTATTTTTAAGAAACCCATATATATTAATTAACAATTTTAAATCATAATACCATGTCATAAATTTAGTCTCATATAATGTGTTAATAAGATGTGATTGTCAGGCTGAAGAACTTCCTATAAAAAGGTATGAGTTAAACATCTTATATTTTTTAAATATGCATGGGATGCATATAATTCCCTTCCCTAAAGAATTCCTCATGTGTGAATGTAGATGAAAAATACTTCTTCGGTTTGTCAGCAACCTGAGCAGGATCATCAACAATTGAACCATCAATATCAAGTGGACCAAACTGATTCATCCCCTGCCTGCTAGTGATTACAAAAGTAAAGAAATATTTGCTGTTGTTTTAACCCTTTGCTAAAGATTTCTCGTAATTTGTCTTCGTTTGCCTAACCCCCTTTCTGACTTGATTAAAGACTAATTTATATCTACCATAGGCACCTGCATCACCTGATAATTTAAATGCATCCCATTCATTTTTCTTCTCTGCCACAAGACCAGGGGCTCACATCTGGTGAGTATGGGCTTGGTGCACCCAGGGTCCTGAGCTGGATATAACCATTCTTCTCTTTCTTGGTGATTCCTTTCTACTTTAACTCTTGTTCTCTCTCTCTCTCTCTCTCTCTCTCTCAGGATAATTCAGATATTTTCTTTTTTTTTTTTTTTTTTTTTTTTTTTTTTGCTGTTGCAGCATAAGCTTCAGGCTTCCTTGCACCATATGGCTAATAATAACAATAATAAAGTCTCATTAATTCATTGGACATCCATTTAGGTCTAAGCTTGAAGAGTATTTCTTAGTTGGTATGAAAAGCCTAGTAGTTTCTATGATTTTATTGAATGCATCCTATAGAATTTTCTGATGGTAACATCATCAGTTGATCCTACTGTAGTTACCTTTACATAAGCAAAAACTCTTCCCTTTACTCTTGATAGTAGTTACATCTTTAAGTTAAATACCAAATCAATACACTGTGATCACTGCCACTTAGTGGTTGCTCTAAGAGGGGCATTCAATAAATTATCTACCTAAGATAGGCTATATTTATATTTCAATGATTTATCATGTTCCTGCATTACATATCTCAACTTGAATCATACTAATTTTGATCCCACTATGTTTTTAGGTTGCAATGCTGTAACAGAAAAAAGGAAGACACCTGTATCAAATTATGTATTTGCTGAAATTGGAGCATCACTCAGTCATTAAGTTTCTCACCAAAGGCCATTCATGAAAGGATGGTGGCTGTGTATGGCAACAGTGCACCTTCAGAGTGCCAGGTGAAATTCTGGTCAAACCAATTCAAGTGGGATAGATAGTCCACTGAAGAAGATCCATGTCCAGGAAGGACTGGGACAGCAACCACTCCAAAAATGTGCCAAGCTGTGGAAACCATTGTGCTGAATGACAGACGTTTAAAGTTGTCCCAAATTTCTAGGGAATATGACATATCTGAGGGGACAGTTATAGACATCCTCCATGAACGTTTGGTGATGAGTAAGGTCAGTGCAAGGTTGGTCACCAGATTTCTGATCCCTGTGCAGAAGCAATTCTGAGTATGGTGTTGTGAGAATTTAGCACTTTATCGAAGGGATCCTGAAACTTTCATCTCCAGAATTGTTACAGGTGATGAAACATGGGTTCATCACTGTAATCCTGAGGCCAAGCAAGAATCAATGCAATGGAAGCACAAGGGTTCTTCCCCACCCAAAAAATTTTGGATACAATCTTCAGCTGGCAAGATTATGGCCACCATTTTTTGGAATACATTCACTACTTGAAACACAAGCAGGCAGTCACTGGGGAGTCATATACATCCCTACTGTAAAACCTCAGGGATGTCATAAAGGAAAAACAATGTGGAAAACTTCCCAGAGATGTGTTGATTTTTCATAACTTACCCATCCATCTTACAGTCCCAATCCAGTCCCCAGTGATTATTTCCTGTTTCAGAGCCTCAAGATAATTGTACATGGACATCGCTTTGCTGATGATAAGGAACTGAAGTCTACTGTTTCTGCATTCTTTGATGAACAGAACAAAGAATTTTATTTGTCTGGTATTTCTTCATTACCAACAAAATTGAACAAGTGTATTGAAGTTCAGGGGAGTTACATTAAAAAATAAAAACAGATTTTTGACTTCATCTCATTTCCTTCACAGGTAGGTAGATAATTTATTGAACACTCCTCATATCTGCAGATTCTTAATGCTTGTATAATCACTGCTGATAATTAGATCAAGAGTATTACTCCCCCTGGTTGCCTCTCTAGTATGATGCTTCAGAAAACAGTCATCCAATAAATCCACAAAAGTCCTGCCAGTGTGTGAGTGGCCAACTGAAAGTTAAAATATCCCATTAAAAGACATTCTGATTTACTGACGCAATATTTCTCCATACACCAGTTCGTTGTTCTCATCAGAGTCATCAGGTCTATAACACATCAAATCGACTCAACACTGTACTGGCCACCCATGTGAACTCTATGCACTGCCTTAGATTTTGTGTTTCTTAATTAAGAGCATAATCCCTTCCCCCCTCTTATCCTGTCTGTCCTTTCCATACCCCTAATTAGGCTACAAGGGGGAAGGAACAACCAATTGGGAAAACTTCCCTGCCTTGCTGATGCCATGGCCTCTTCTCCTTGAGGAATGGTGTGGGATCGGCGGACACTCACTTCACACAAAGCATGGTGCTATACGAACTAGATCTTGGCATGTATAAATAACTTTATATAAGGTTGGATGAATTATAACTGTAGAGATTTCTTTTAAGCTACTACTGCATTATAATTTTGTCTTCAGTTTAACTCAACTTAATGTCCTTTACTAATTTGTCACTCTATCCTTTTTCAAGATAAATTGCCTCTGCCCTAATCACTTTTCTTAAAAGTTTGTTTTTTCTCATCTGAACTAAAGATGTCCAACTAATTAAACTGCATTTGCTGGGAGACATTTGCATATAAACAAATATTTGTTTATGTGCAAATCTGCAGTACTAAGTAAACTTCCTGTTTTACACTCCATTGTTGACATTAAAAATCAAGGAACCAACTTCTTTTCTCTCTTTTTTTTTTTACTAATTCTCAAAACGAAATTTAAAATTTGTGTGATTATACGTTTAGTAGGCCCTGCTACTTAGGGAAAGTAGCATTTTTGACCCAAACCTCCTTCCCTCCTCTCATCAACAACCAAATCACGACCACTGCCTTCAGCCTCCTAACATGCTATCATAAAAAAGCAATCATCTAGCAAATACAGAAGTGAATCTACAACAACTGTTGTCCTCACACTGTATGAGACATTCCATATACTTAAATGGAGATCACTACCACTTCCATGAAATTTGCTGATGGAGAGAAGTGTTACAAAATGGGACATTTCTGTATGTAATTAATTTATAAATCTATTGCTGTAACTTAATGCTAATTAAGTTGTAACAATAAAGACCAATTTAATAAAGTTCTGCCATTTTAACCCAGGTCAACATAACTTCCATCACTCAAATATCTAGAACTTCTTCACATATTTAATCTTCTAGCAGTCTTCTTCCTCCATTTTTAACGACTTCATCGCACTAAATCTAGCACCGAGTGGTCAAGGCCCTAAACCTTGCCATACTAGACTTAGTTACAGTCATTAAAAATGGATTAAGAAGACGGCTAGAAAATTAAATATGTGAAAATTGTGTTGTGAATAAATGATAAATATTATATGCAATTTAAATAAATAAAAATTCAATACCTTGTATATAACCCCCCCCTTAAGAATATCTAGAACTAAAATATTTTGATGAACAACTGTCACTAAATATACGTGACACAAACCAGTCAATTTAGAAATGCACTTACTGGAGGAAGAAATCTGTATCTTCCTCCCCCTCGCCGCAGTTTGTCACGCGATGCACTATCAACAGTTCGGGCAGCCTCTTCAAGGAAACGATAATCTGCAAATAGTAATAATCTTACTAAAGATACAGTCAAGATTAAATGAGATGTATTTCTTACAGTTATTAATTTTTAAATTTAATAATAATGCATTGCTCAAATTGTGAGAGTAAGGCATATAAGGCCATAAAGAAGTCAGCTGGATGCTGAAGTCTACAATTTACTAAATTTATACAGCTCTTCTGTTACAAGTGTATTAAATATCTGAAGGTATAACATTTAACTGGATCATATAAGCCCACAAATCATCTCAATGGCACAATGTTGGTAGAACAGTTGTAACACTATTTTTTGCTGTATGTGTAAACTTATGGTAAAGTTTGCCACGAATGGTGTGTTGTACTACTGAACTCTTCGTCATTCATCAACCCGTTCTTATGTTCATGGCATTGTTTTTGTATGTCTGTCTGTCGAGTGGTATTTTATAATTGCAATTGACAAGGAAGATAGCCTTTACTAATTTACTGACAGAGGAGGCCTGTGTTTTGGCTTATATTTCCAGACCACTAACAACACATTGGAAAATTGCCATCTTCTACATTTAATGATATTAGCTTTTAAGCAACTTTAATTTCCTTTATTAATCTTTATTGCTTTATGTATATTGAGAGAGAGTATCCCTTGACTGCAATGTATGTATTACATTTGAAAAAAAAAAAAAGGTTGCAACTCAGGTGTTTATTAAGACTGTATTCATTAACAAAAATAAGAACTTTACAGAATTTAAAAATTAAAATTTTAACACAGTGAGTGAGTGAGAGTGTGCGTAAGTAAAAAGACCAAGTAAACTTTATTACTGTAAAATGACAAAAAAACTGTCATAACAGTGAGATGAAGAATGGGGAAGATTCAAGATTGTGTCAGTTTCTTATACGTAATTTGCATCTTCCAGTTTAAAAGGATTCTCATTTGAAAGTGTCTGCAATTCTGCCCAGACACGATAGGAGGGAGTATATGATGAGAGCCTTGTCGATCAATTCGGCCCTGGAAAGATTGTGCAAGGCTCAAGGGGTAAAATTTTTTTCAGCCTGGACTGTACTTGTTAACAGGAGAGATTGCTTCTACAGGGATGGGATACACTTAAATAGAAAGGGTGCAAGAATATTTGCTGATGCTATCGAGGCAGTGTTAGGTGGGTCAGAAAACTGCTAGCTTGGGGGGAGACAAAGACCAATAGATTGACAGTAGCCACTGGCAGAGGTGAAAGAGATTCTTGCACTGCTTCTATTAGAATGAGCAGAAGCCTGAAAAACAAGATGCATGGTATTTCAGAGACTGCTGGGAGTCATTGTGGTACAAGTAAACACATGGGTTGTGTTAGGGTAGCTAAGAATAGAAACAGGTGCAGGTATACTTGCGTGTACACCAATGCTAGGAGTTTAGTAAATAAATTTGATGAATTTGAGGTATTGCTCAAAACATCGAAGGCAGATATTGTTGGGATATCAGAGACGTGGTGTCACACAGATATAAGGGATGCGGAACTGCAATTTGGGGAGTACAACGTCTACAGAAAGGATAGACAGGATAGGAAGGGGGGAGGTATTATGCTATTAGTTAAGAAACACATAAAAACCAAGGAAGTGAAGCCAGTCGACATCGCTGGACAGTGCAGTGTGGAGTCAGTTTGGTGTGACATAAGCATTGGGAGATCAAAATTGAGAGTAGGAGTGTGCTATAGGCCTAATGACTCTGATGAGTATAATAAGGAACTGTACAGGGAAATAGAGTGGGCCAGTAAATCAGAGTGTCTTATAATGGGAGATTTTAATTTCCCAGATATTGACTGGAATTTGGGGGCTGGATACTCACACACTAGCAGGGCTTTTGTGGATTTATTGGATGATTGTTTTCTACATCAGCATGTTCGGGAGGCAACTAGAGGGAGTAATACTCTTGATTTGATTATCAGCAGTGATTCTTCATGCATTAAGAATCTGCAGATAAACGAACCACTAGGTGGCAGTGATCACAGTGTGCTGAAGTGGGATTTACTCAAAGAGGTAACTACCATTAGGGGTAAAGGGAAGGGTTATTGCTTCCGTAAAGGCAACTACGATGGACTGAGACAGTATTTAAATTCTATACAGTGGGACCAACTGATGATGTTACCAACAGCAAATTCAAAATGGGAAGCATTCAAAGAACTTATCTTGGAAGCTACTAGGCTTTACATACCAACTAAGAAATATTGTTCAAGGTTTAGGCCAAAATGGATGTCAGATGAACTAATGAGGCATATGGCAGAGAAGAAAAATGCATGGGATACTTACAAATTAACACATGACACAGAAGCCTATGATAGATACAAGTTGATATGCAACCAAGTTACAAAGGAGGTTAGGCAGGCGAAGGCAGATTACGAGAAATCCTTGGCAAGGGATGCAAAGAAAAACAGCAAAGAGTTCTTTACTTATGTAAACTCTAGAAGGAAAGGGATGAATCAGATTGGTCCACTTGATATTGATGGGTCAAGTGTTGATGATCCTGCTCAGGTGGCTAACAAACTAAATGAATATTTTGCATCGACATTCACACATGAGGAGTTATTCAGCGAGGGGAATGCCAGAGGTGTATTCAACTCTAGCAGTAAGTTACAGAATTTTGAAATAACTGGGAGTAAAGTGGAGGAGAAACTGTTGAAGATAAACACAAGAAAGGCACCCGGGGTGGATGGGATCTATCCAGTTATATTAAAGGAGGCAGCAAAGGAAGTAAGCAAACCCTTAGCCATAATTATGAGAGCTTCCTTGGACTCAGGGGAGGTACCCATAGACTGGAAATGTGCAAATGTGACCCCAATTCACAAAGGAGGATCAAAGGCTGACACAAGTAATTATAGACCTGTGAGCTTGACTTCTGTTCCAGGAAAATTAATGGAGGCACTGGTTAAAGACGCACTGCAGGATCATTTAGACAAGACTTCAGTTATAGCTCAGACACAGCATGGTTTTGTTAAGGGGAAGTCTTGCCTGACCAACTTGATTGGATACTATGATGCAGTCACAAAAGAACTGGATGCAGGGAATAACTTTGATATTATATACTTGGATCTTAGAAAGGCTTTTGATACTGTTGCACATGGAAGACTGCTACACAAATTGGAGCAGTGTGACATTGGAGGCGAATTGCTGCTATGGATAAAGGGGTGGTTGAGGGGGAGAAGACAGAGAGTGGTAATCAATGGACACTGCTCATCGTGGACTGATGTTATTAGTGGAGTCCCTCAGGGCTCAGTGTTGGGTCCATTATTGTTTTCTGTATTTATAAATGATATTGATGATGGTATATCGGGATTAATGTCCAAGTTTGCAGACGATACAAAGGTTGGCAGGGTTGTCAAGGACACTACTGACACTATGCTTCTGCAACAGGATCTGGAAAGGTTGAGCAGATGGGCTGAGAGGTGGCAAATGAAGTTTAACATTGACAAATGTAAAGTACTACACATGGGAAACAGCAACCCCAGAGCAACGTACCAAATCTATGGTACAACACTGACAGTGGTAGAGAATGAAAGGGACTTGGGGGTGGTTGTGCAGGCAGATATGAAGTTCTCTGAGCAGTGCAGACGGGCTGCAAGAGTAGCTCATGGAGTATTGTCAATGATATACAGGAATTTTTCCAGCAGGGATAAGGAGGTGATTATTCCATTGTATAAGGCGATGGTCAGGCCACACCTAGAGTACTGTATACAGGTCTGGAGGCCTCATTTCAAGAAGGATGTAGAGCTGCTGGAACGAGTACAGAGAAGGGCAACAAGATTAGTGAATGGAACAAAGGGGTGCTCTTACGAAGAAAGGCTTAAGTTTTGCAAATTACAGTGTCTGGAGACTAGGCACCAGCGAGGTGATCTGATAGAGGTGTATAAAGCCTTGAATGGTTTAAGCATGCTCAATGCTGATGGGATTCTTCCTCTAGCTCAGAATAATCACCTGAGAGGGCATAAATTCAAATTGAGGAAAGACAGATGTAGGATAGACGTGCGGAAATTTGCCTTTAGCCAGCGGGTGGTTGGTTGGTGGAACAGACTTCCATCCCTTGTGGTGGAGGTTGATAGCCTAAATAAGTTTAAGGCTCAGCTGGACAGGTATTTTGAACGAACAGAGGGGTGAAGTGGAAGTGGGTTTTTTTTTTTTTTTTTTTTTGGCTGATGCTGCATAAGCTTGCTTTCTTGCATCAAATGCCTCTACTAATGCTAATGCTAATGCTAAAGATTAGTGTCAGTTTCTTATACGTAATTTGCATCTTCCAGTTTAAAAGGATTCTCATTTCATGAGAATGCAGTACCTTATCATTCATAAGAACTTACATAATTGATGGCTCGTTGCGGCAGGTCATGTATTTATTAAGCTTTGACAGATTTCAACTAATGTCATTTCTACTTTTACTCGTAGTATGGATTCTAATTTATGAAGTTTATTATGCACTGTGGAGAGGATTTACACTGCAGTTTGTACACATTTACACTACATTATATTGAAATCAGAAAGAATACTAGGAAGGCACTTACTGAAGTACTAAGTTTGCTGAGACAGTATCATCTCCATTGCAGCTAGCACTTTCTAATGGAAAAACAATACTAAAAAATCAAGTAATACAAAAAAGAAATGATATTCAGAATGTTGAAATAAATTGTATGTGCATGTCCGTGTGTGTGAGAGAGAGGGTAAAAAGTATTATCCACAAATGAAACAGAAATGCCTCAGCAAGCTTTCTTTAATTTTAATGCAGTGTAATCATAAAATATGAACTACATACATTTATGATGCATTATACAGTAACTGTTTTGAGTTTGATTCTTCTCATTATTCGGCAGGAAAGTTGGTCTCATTTACAGCTGTGTTAAAGAGAAAGGAACGTCTTATACCAACATATACAAGTCCTTATTCAAGAGTTCAAAAGAAATTTCTTTAAGAAGCAGAAATTACTGTATACAGTAGACTCTCGATTTTCTGGGATAGATGGTAAAAAACAAATCTCGGATAATCAATTTCCCAGTTAATCCAAAAATACAGAAGTCTCCGACATACGTAAGAGATACGTTCCAGGACTTATTACTTCCTCGAGTTTTACGTAACTCAGGAATGGCTAATAACATATATCTTATTGAGAAATCTGAATTCCACACAATACTTGTTAATGTTGGACCATTTTCATATATTTTTAGTTTAATTTTCTGATCCAAATTGACCGCTTTCTTTTTCTTGGTAGATTTACTAGTAGTGCTGTCACTTATTCTCTTAGTCGGCACCATGATAACAGCCAAGATTAAATTTTCTGAAAAGAACTGCACAGGATTAAGGCAAAAACTCACTATCATCACCCCGCGAGAGCTCACATTTTACTAAGGCACATTTCTGGAGGTCAACAAAAAACAATATGCACTTTCCGTTTTATTGGGCGTTTCTGTTAGCACAATCTATTATAAACGGGTAGTAAACTCTATCTTATTGCATTTGCAATAATATCAATAGCTGGAATTCTGTGGGCTTTTACATTATTATGGTGAAATGTGTGTCCCCTTCACTGAAATCTCCAGTCACATAAAAAAATAATTGTAAGAACCTTCTCTTCTTTCCTTTTTTTTTTTTTTGCTTGTTACTCCAATCTCACTTGCGCAATTTGTGCATGCAGTGATGTGATCGTCATTATTGATTGCTTATTATTATTATTTTTTTGTTGTTTTAAATTTTACAACCTAAAAAAAAAAAAAAAAAAAGTGAAAACAAATTTACGTAAATCCGTAAGTCGGGGACTTACTCTATCGAAAAATGTTCAGCAACCTATGTAAAAAATATGGCAATAGATAAAAAACACCACGTATTACTTGTGTCCAATACGATACTTCACTTTATTTTTTGCGGTGTCAATTTTAAATCGAATAGCCTCCCTTTATTTTTTACAATGTTGCGTATGGTTTACTAATTAACGGATGCACCATTTTCAACCCTTTGAATAATTTCAAGTCTTTGTTTAAACATTTGTTTTTTTTTTTTTTTTTTTTTTTTTGAGAGGAGGGTGTGAAGACAGCGGGAGTTGCAAGATAATAATCTCCCAATGACGACTTATAATGCCACTTCTTTTTGCTTATTTACAACTTGCAAATATCTGTTTATAGATATTTTGCAAGTTTTTAGTTATTACTTGAATCTTATTATTTCTGGTTTAATCCGATCTCGGCAAATCGAGAGTCTGCTGTATTTTCCTTTTATTTATTAATATTTTTTACTAATGCGAAAGTGTCTACTTTCATTTTTGCAAGACTGCTGTTGTTTCTTATACATCAACATTCTTCTCTCTCTGTCTCTCTCTCTCTCTCTCTCTCTCGGTAACTTAGAATTTTTTTTTTTTTGCTGGTGCAGCAAAAGCACCAGGCTTCCTTGCACCTTATGCCTACTTTTCATCATAACTCATCAGCCAAGTTGAAATACAACTATATGTAAGGAAAGAACATTTACTTTTGGTCACAATGTAACTCATGTCTCTTCAACCTGTAATTCATTGCTGTGGCACCTATCTGCTTATTGAAAAAAGGTGCTCACTTAATTCCTCACTTTAGTACATTGGTTCTGCCACTAAGACTGCAAAATACAAAGACTGTTCTATTCATGCTAGCCTCACTTTGGCAATGACTATTTTTTTTTTTGACAGAAACTTGTTATAATTGATTAAAAGGGTCCCACATTATAAAAGATAATTACTGTCCACTTTCCAGCTTTTTTCTTTGTTAAGGGGACTTCAAGCATGTATAATTCATCAGCATTCTTTCTTCCAAAGGCAAGTCCACACAAACTCAAGGGCTACTTCTCCTCATTTCACTACCCCCAGCACACCTCCTCATCTCCCTATATACACCATCCTCTCTCATTTCATCTATTATTGTTTGCCTCAATCTACAACTGGGCTTCTTCCCTCTCAGCTTTACCCTCCATCACCTCTCAATCCAAATTCTCTTCCACCTTCTGATTATTTCAGTCAAACATCTCAATCATTCTCAAAACCTCATAATTTCTCACTTTATCAATCCATCTTATCTTTTCCATCCTCCTCCATACCCACATCTCAAAACTTTGCAACCTTCTATTTTCAATGTCCAAGTCTGAGCCATAAAGTACCACATACCATACCAGACACCCCGGGGGCTCACATCTGGTGAGTATGGGCTTGGCACACCCAGGGTCCTGAGCTGGATATCATCATTCTTCTCTTTCTTGGTGATTCCCTTCTACTTTTGACTCTCTCTGACTCTCTCTCTCTCTCTCTCGGCTACTCGGGAACTTTTTTTTTTCCCTGGTGCAGCATGAGCCTCAGGCTTCCTTGCATCATAATAATAATAATTGTTTTCTTATTTTTTACCCAGCTATTTTTATTCTAATTTCTATGCTGCTCTTAGTTTCTTCCACTATTAGGCTCCCCAAACACCTACACAATTGCTTCCCTGTTCTATTCTGTACCTTCCTATTTCAGTGTTTTACTCACACCTTTCTCTTTCCCCCTCTCAAACTTTGTCTTCTTGGTACTTATTCTCATTGAAACCTATCACAACTTTCCTTTAGCTTATCAATCAATTTCTGCAATCCTTCCCCAGAATCAGTTACCAATGCCATATCATTTGCAAATCTAATACTCTCAATAAGCTTTCCCTCATACATTTCACCCTCATCTATATTTCTTTTATTGAATGACTCTTTGACCATTTCTTATACATATATATTAAATAAAGTTGGGGACACACAACACCCCTGTCTCACTCCTCTTCCTATCTCTACACTTTTAGTGTCCCACTCCAATTATTACTTTGTCCTAATATAATTTTCTAATCATTCTTCTGTCTTTCCAATCCACTCCTATCCTTTAGAGTATATTCAATAATTTAATCCAGTCTACCTGATCAAAACCCCCCTCCAAATTTATAAAACATATACAAAAATCTTTGTTCACTTCCAGATATCTTTTTATCAACTTTCTCATCACACCCATTGCATCCCTTGTTCCCCACCCCAACTTCCACCTTCTGAAACTGAACTGTTCCCCCCACATTTTCTCCTATCTTTCTATTTAATATCCTTAGCATTATCTTTGCCACATGTGGTCCCAAACTTTCTAAAAAGTCTTTAAATTTCATTGCATGGCTTTTCTTTTCTCATAGTATCATTACTGCAGTCTTAAAATCTTCTGGCCATTCCCCTTGTTCATAACATTAGTCTATATAATCCTTAATTCCCTTAAGCCCACTTCACCACAAACTTATAACAAGTACCAGTTCTTTGAATATTATCAGATTTGTGTATTTATGGCTATGTTGTTTTCTTTAGTTTTTTCAAGAAAGTATCATTTAGTCAACTAAAGGAACTACTACTGTTGATGTCTGCATCATTTCTTTACTATTGACCTACACACATTCCTCAACCAGCTCTGATCTTTAAGAGTCAGTTGTTCGGATTTATAGTTATAAGGATTGGTGGCTGTTGAATCAGTACATACCTATGTTTCTGACTTTATGAAACAGTCAGTTCATTAGTAATAATCATTGTGTTAGTCACCATGCCTTTCAATGTATTGAATGTTATTTTTATTTATTTAAAAATTTTTTTTTTCCACTTCACTTAATGTTTCAAACACAGCTCACTGATTTTCCATCTCCCAAAACGGTCAACTAATACAACACTGAAACAGCTTACTAAAGGATGTTCTCTTTAGGGCAACATACCATATGCAACAGACAGTGGGCTACCAATAGCCCACTGTCTGACTCAGTCAAGCTTAGTCACAAGAAAAAAGATCCATGTATGTTGCAACTTAAGGTCTGACACAATGTACTACTGATACCTAGTGAAACAATAATTAACCACCAACAATAGCTTGCATAAAACCAGGCAGTTCAGATACTGAAAAACAACTCTTTGCCATTCTTCCACATATTGTTACCTTCAAAGTACACCCCCCTCCCCCTTACTGGTGCTTCTTTTTTGGGATAAACAGCAAAAAAAAAAAAAAAAAAATGGAAATGAGGAGTTTTAAAAATTGACTCTTGAACCAGTCTTGTTTTATATATGTATAAGCCTATGTCCCTGACTACCTTGAGGTCATACTTCATAGCCATAACATGGGCTAAATCTAAAGGCATCAAAGTCTGTGGAAAGTTAACATTAGTATGATTTCAGAGGGGAAGGGCATTTTTACTCTAAAATGGAGACAAAGTATTAACTTCTCCAATTAAAAAATAATTAATGATGCACAGATGGGGAACAAATACCCATATTTAGAAATACTAAAATTTACATTTTCAGAAAAAGCAGGAGGATTATTCTGAAGTCCACATTTCATATTAAAATACAGCCATAGGATTGTTTACTAGTACACTGTTTTATTCAAGAAAGATAGACTTTGCACATCTTCAGAAATTGAGTTAGTTTTATTTATAATAATGGCACTGCTGTTCAGACTTAGCTCTCATCACAAGATGTAGTTTCAAAACTGCACCAGGGGAATAAAAAAAAAAAAAAAAAATTGAATTCAGTTTTTTTAAACTGGTTTAATACTCACTAATGCTCAACATTGCTATGAGCAATTATTAAAATGCTTTGGGATAACTTGTTATATTTCAAGTTTTCTTGTGCACTTGTCAATTTCAATTCTCAAGTGGGTTCTCATTGAAATTTTGACAGAATTGAATAAATTATGAGAGAATAAATTAGTAAGATGGGAGATCAGTGTTTTGGCTCATATTTCTAGTCTATCAATAACATGAATTAGGAGGAAAACACATTTTACATTTTATTTTTTTCCAACATAAATGTTTAACTACATTTAGTGTTTCATAAACTAAGTTCTTTTATTAATCTTTTTTGCTTTCTAAACTGAGAGAGTATCAGTTCTGTGTCATACTGCACATATTACAACGGAAATGAAAGCCTAAAGAGAATGAAGTTCGCTTGCTTTTTTTTTTTTAGGCTAACTAAAAAATTATGGGAACCTGCGCTTGTGTTTATTGTAGATATATTCATTAAAAATAAAAAAAAAATAAAAAATCTGAATTCTTTAAAAATTCAGATTTTAACACAGTTTTTCGATTACTATTTTCAGCAAAAAGAACGACTGTAAAACTCCATGTGCTCTTATCAAAACATGGCACCAACTTTAGCATAACAGAAAGATGGAGATGGGGTAGAAATCAAGTCAAAATGACCTCTCATTAATCTGGAGAGTTAGCAGCTATGCAATATACAGAAAGATGAATTGCAACCCAAACTGAAATTGCCACTAAGCATTTATGAAAAGTTAACTCTGTTGGAAACTTAAATTAACAAAGTTACAGCATGGGGAACTTCTGTTATTGTTTGTTTGTTTGTTTGTTATTTGGAGCATTAGCAACTAAGGCCATATTGCTCTGGGATATGCGGTGGTCATTCCCGACCTTTCCACATCCTCTGTATTTGGTGGTGACGGGCTCGAACCCCGGTCTAATCAAGAAGCGTGTGCTACGCACTGCTGCTCCTTCCCACCTGGCTACGGAGGCACCACTTCTGTTATTGTCCTTGGAGTCTCTTTCTTTTTTTTTTTTTTTAAAGAGTAATTTACTTTTCTTATTTGCAGCTTTACTGATTATGGAACCACTTGTTAAATGGCCACTAAATGTTGAATCAGCTGAATTATAGCAGTAGCAGCTCCTCCCATAAACAGTGCAATAAATACTATATTCAATTTCACCAAAACAAGTTTTAGAACACAGTACTATTATAGCAGACACTTTTCAATGTTTATCTGGCAAAGTAAAAAAAACATTTCAAACATCTAAATTGACAACCACACTATAAGTTTCCATTTTAGGATCCTACTAGGACCTCTGCAATAATAATTACTTTGTGAAATATAATTACAGAATGAACACAAATCATTAAAAAAATAAAATGAAATAAAAAAAAAAAAAAGGAGAATGGTGACACTCTCTGTCAGCAGTGCGAATGCACATCCAAAGAGATGCAGCCTCACACTCAGTGTGAGTCTTTTCCATAATGAACTAAAACAGGGGCAGACAATCCAAACTTATGCCACTTGTGGCTCTTACTAATGTCAAGTGACTTAATAAAGCTAAACATATACAACAGAACAGTGGTTCTCAACTGATGTGCCACGATTAAAAAAAAAAAGTACAAACTGGTACTTTTGTACCAGAAAAATAATAAAAATGTATTCTATGCACTATTGTCTGCTTGTCAGGAGTTAGTGCCAGCCAGGTATAATAGAGAAGTTATTATATGGTGACAGTAGTATGATTTGTTTATAACCTCCTAGCTGTCACCTTGTTTTCCCATAATTCCTCAGCATTTCTAATCTCAAGTGACCAGCATTGGAAGGAAATAGTGATTATGGCAGGAATTCTGTAGAGAGAGAGGGGCACCCACGATGGGAACACATGAACTGTCTACATAGACAAATGCTACCTCCATATAATTATTAAAATGGGCATTAAATTGCAATAACTTCACCAAATTGTAATAACTGCCAGCTGAATGCATGCACTATCTAGCAACTTATGTCCACTGGCCAGTTCACCTAAGAGAAATAAAAAATTCAGTTTTGCTCAATGATTTGAAGAGATATAATCAGGGTTATGAGTACATTCGTATAATTACATAAAGCATTTTTGCAGTTATTTTTTATCATTTAATTTAATCATTAATTTTTCATGCTTAAGTAGCCACCCTAAAAGTAAAATGGAAAATTTCATCATAAGATGAAACAGAGAATGCTTCAACAAGAATTATATTGGGAGGCCTACAGGTAAGGTTGCCAGATTTCTATGACTGGATTAAAGGACATGCCAGATTTCTATGACTGATAATTAATGCTACCATTCTCAACTCCTCCCACCCCAAAAAAGGAAAACTGAATGATTTTTTCATTAATAATTAAACAGTTGTTTATATTTTTTAGATTCTGGTTTAAAAATGATATAGTTTTCATGTTGACTAAATATTTGCAAATTTTAGTTTAATTTAGAATTTAAAATATTTAATGGTAAACCATGGCTTTCTATCGGGAATTATATGGATTAATACGTAAGGATAATGAATGATATGGATCATACAAAGCATGAATTGATCCAAATATTTTAATGCAAGTTTAGTGCATTAATTGACAAGCTAAAACAATTTTAGGTAGGTGAGAAAAGGAAAAAAAAAAAAAAAAAGTACTGGTTTAATAGCTAGAAATCATTCACATTGAACATATTTTGTACTACTTTGAGCAGCCTTAAGAACTTCAACATTATTTTTAATTTTCTCAAAAAAATCTAAACAATTAGATTTAAAATTGAAGTAGATCATTAGTTCGCTTTTTATGAGTGAAACTGAACATCTATTTTTCCCATCCCTCCACTTCGAGTTCATTGCACTAAAAATCTTTTCTGAATTTGCCCCCCTCCTAGGTGCCTCCATAGCCAGGTGGGCAGGAGCAGTAGTGCGTAGTACATGCTTCTTGATTAGACCGGGGTTCGAGCCTGTAACCACCAAATATGGAGGATGCGGAAAGGTCAGGGAATGACCACCACATATCCCAGGGAGCAATATGGCCTTAGTTGCTAATGCTCCTAAAAACCAAATAACAAACAAACAGCCGAAGTTCCCAACACTGAAAAAAACATATGAAATGACCTTGAAAATATTTGAAAGCTTAAAATCAACACTTTTCAAAATTAAATGCCACTGATTCAAAGTACTTGAACAAGTTTAAATTTTTCAGAGGTTGACACAGTTTCATAATTTTTTTTTTCAGTACTGAAACCCATCAAATAAATCATTCATATCCAACTTAGTTTTTCCATTAATTTAAAATATTCTGCTACTTCGAAATGAGTCATAGTTAGGACAACCATTTTTAAAGCTTAATTTGCTGAGTTTCAAAAAAGAGGTATTTTCATTAAAATTAAAAATTTCTTTCCTAAATATTTCAATCCAGCATTATAAAATGCTGATGAACTTGATACCCGAAAAATTCTTGATCAAGACGATTCGTCAGCGAATTTTTTAGATCATTCATTATACAAAAAAATATATCACTGGCACAAGTTTCATTCTTTTCAAGCTCTTTTATTGCTTTGCAAATTATTTCGCCTCCTACGCCTGTGCAGAAACCTGCCACTGCCATTACAAGACACAGGCATTGAAAAATGAAAATAAAGGACAAATTGTCCTTTCTTGTTTCAATAAAGGACGTCTGGCAACCCTACCTATACAAGTGATAAAAGCCAACTTGGTTTGAGCAGGAACATGCAACTGAAGAGGCACAAAGTCATCCAAAAGTATATGGACAGTTATTTAAGTTTCAGATTTTCTTCATGTTGAGGACTGCCCTCTACTGCTGAGAGGGCAGTTTGTGGTGAAAAACTTGCCATGGTTCCTAGCAAATTGAAGAGGCATTTATTCACTAACTATGGAAATCTTGTGGATAAAAATTTAAGCTATTTCAAAAGATTATGTGAACACACACACAAAAAAAAAAAAAGTAAACTAAACTATTTTTAAAAAAGAACATGGTGTGTAGTTTCTTTTGCATTGCACCACAAAAGAAACTCCCCACCATAGCAGAATCACTTATTTTACTAAGTTGTCGTTTGATTGCCAGAACATGGTTTGGTGTGAAGTTGAAATAGAAATTGCTAAAGTACCCCTATCAGATGACACACTATTTGAATAAAAATAATCAAAACATCTTCTAATATTGAGGAACAAGTATCTACATGACTTAAAAAAATAGATTTAGTGATATTAGTGGCAAAGCACAACTATGCCTTTGTTA
This sequence comes from Mastigoproctus giganteus, assembly GCF_048544385.1. Taxonomy (NCBI): domain Eukaryota; kingdom Metazoa; phylum Arthropoda; class Arachnida; order Uropygi; family Thelyphonidae; genus Mastigoproctus; species Mastigoproctus giganteus. The sequence goes on along the minus strand of NC_143576.1, from coordinate 99,496,428 downwards.
ATTTTATTCATGGAATTGAAATTATAACTATTTTTATGCCACAAAGAGCTTAAAGAAAGAACAAAAGGTAATGCCATTTTTGATACTTTTACCAGCTACTTAGAAAATTAGAACTTTCGTGTAAGTCATGCATGGGTATCCGTACCAACGAACTAAAACATCCTATCATTGCTCCATCAGGGGTTTCATTTCATTTGTAGAGAAAGAAATGTTTACTCATTGCTTTCTGCACATAGAGGGCTTTGTTGGACTATTAGGCAATGAGTTGAAATCAGTGTTAGATCGCGCTGTATTACATCCTGTAATCGATGTTAGATCAATTACAGTAAACCAAAATCTTTAATTTTGCCTACAGAAGTAAGATGGCTTCTGTCAAGGGGAAAGGTATTGTTTTGTGTCCATGACTAAAAGACAAAATGAAAGTTTTCTTTCAAATCTGAAGAAAACTATTTTTATGAATACCTAAATTATGAGCTGCAGTGTGCAAGGGCTAGCTTATCTAGCGGAAATCCATTTGAACAGCTTGAATACCAGTATGCAAGGATGCAATAACACCCTTAGTTCTGTAGAACAAAGCTGCTAACAGTTAGAAAAATAAATTTATTAATTTATTATTTTTTGTTAAAATTTATTGTGCTTACAAGAAAAATGGTTGCTACAAGCGAAGCAACCATTTCTCTTGGGAAAAACAAAACAGACCAGAAAAATTATGTTAAAATTGCAAATAATAAATTCTCTTATATTCAAGTATGAAAAAGCACTTCTTGTCAGTAGTAGTTTTTATTTCATTGCTACAATGTGTACAGAAAGGATAGACAGGATAGGAAGGGAGGAGGGGTTATGCTATTAATTAAGAAACACATAAAATCCAAGGAAGTGAAGCCAGTCGACATCGCTGGACAGTGCAGTGTCGAGTCAGTTTGGTGTGACATAAGCATTGGGAGATCAAAATTGAGAGTAGGAGTGTGCTATAGGCCTAATGACTCTGATGAGTATAATAAGAAACTGTTCGGAGAAATAGAGTGGGCCAGTAAATCAGAGAGTCTTATAATGGGGGATTTTAATTTCCCAGATATTGACTGGAATTTGGGGGCTGGTCACTCACACAGTAGCAAGGCTTTTGTGGATTTATTGGATGATTGTTTTCTACATCAGCATGTTCGGGAGGCAACTAGAGGGAGTAATACTCTTGATTTGATTATCAGTAGTGATTCTTCATGCATTAAGAATCTGCAGATAAATGAACCACTTGGTGGCAGTGATCACAGTGTGCTGAAGTGGGAGTTACTCAAAGAGGTAACTACCATTAGGGGTAAAGGGAAGGGGTATTGCTTTCGTAAAGGCGACTACAATGGACTGAGACAGTATTTAAATTCTATACAGTGGGATCAACTGATGATATTGCCAACAGCAAATTCAAAATGGGAAGCATTCAAAGAACTTATCTTGGAAGCTACTAGGCTTTACATACCAACTAAGAAATATTGTTCAAGGTTTAGGCCTAAATGGTTGTCAGATGAACTAATGAGGCATATGGCAGAGAAGAAAAATGCATGGGATACATACAAATTAACACGTGACACGGATGCCTATGATAGATACAAGTTGATCTGTAACCAAGTTACAAAGGAGGTTAGGCAGGCGAAGGCAGATTACGAGAGATCCTTGGCAAGGGATGCGAAGAAAAACAGCAAAGAGTTCTTTACTTATGTAAACTCTAGAAGGAAGGGGATGAATCAGATTGGTCCACTTGAGATCGATGGGTCAACTGTTGATGACCCTGCTCGGGTAGCTAACAAACTAAATGAATATTTTGCATCGACATTCACACATGAGGAGTTATTCAGCGAGGGGAATGCCAGAGGTGTATTCAACTCTAGCAGTAAGCTAGAGAATCTTGTAATAACTGAGAGCAAAGTGGAGGAGAAATTGTTGAAGATAAACACAAGAAAGGCACCTGGGGTGGATGGGATCTATCCAGTTATATTAAAGGAGGCAGCAAAGGAGGTAAGCAAACCCTTAGCCATAATTATGAGAGCTTCATTGGACTCAGGGGAGGTACCCATTGACTGGAGATGTGCAAATGTGACCCCAATTCACAAAGGGGGATCAAAGGCTGACACAAGTAATTATAGACCTGTGAGTTTAACTTCTGTTCCCGGAAAATTAATGGAGGCACTGGTGAAAGAAGCACTGCAGGATCATCTAGACAAGACTTCAGTTATAGCTAGGACACAGCATGGTTTTGTTAAGGGGAAGTCTTGCCTGACCAATTTGATTGGATACTATGATGCAGTCACAAAAGAACTGGATGCAGGGAATAACTTTGATATTATATACTTGGATCTTAGAAAGGCTTTTGATACTGTTGCACATGGAAGACTGCTGCACAAATTGGAGCAGTGTGGCATTGGAGGCAAGTTGCTGCTATGGATAAAGGGGTGGTTGAGGGGGAGAAGACAGAGAGTGGTAATCAATGGACACTGCTCATCGTGGACTAATGTTATTAGTGGAGTCCCTCAGGGTTCAGTATTGGGGCCTTTATTGTTTTCTGTATTTATAAATGATATTGATGATGGTATATCAGGCTTAATGTCCAAGTTTGCAGACGATACGAAGGTTGGCAGGGTTGTCAAGGACACTACTGACACTATGCTGCTGCAACAGGATTTGGAAAGGTTGAGCAGATGGGCTTCGAGGTGGCAAATGAAGTTTAACATTGACAAATGTAAAGTACTACATATGGGAAACAGCAACCCCAGAGCAACGTATCAACTCTGTGGTACTACACTGACAGTGGTAGAGAATGAAAGGGACCTGGGGGTGGTGGTGCAGGCAGATATGAAGTTCTCTGAGCAGTGCAGACGAGCTGCAAGAGTAGCTCATGGTGTATTGTCAATGATATATAGGAATTTTTCTAGCAGGGATAAGGAGGTGATTATTCCCTTGTATAAGGCAATGGTCAGGCCACACCTAGAGTATTGTATACAGGCCTGGAGGCCTCATTTCAGGAAGGATGTAGAGCTGCTGGAACGGGTACAGAGAAGGGCAACTAGATTGGTGAATGGGACAAAGGGGTTCTCTTACGAAGAAAGGCTTAAGTTTTGCAAATTACAGTGTCTGGAAACTAGGCACCAGCGGGGTGATCTGATAGAGGTGTACAAAGCCTTGAATGGTTTGAGCATGCTCAATGCTGATGGGATTCTTCCTCTAGCTCAGAAAAATCACCTGAGAGGGCATAAATTCAAATTGAGGAAAGACAGATGTAGGATAGATGTGCGGAAATTTGCCTTTAGCCAGCGGGTGGTTGGTGGGTGGAACAGACTTCCATCCCTTGTCGTGGAAGTTGATAGCCTAAATAAGTTTAAGGCTCAGCTGGACAGGTATTTCGAACGAACAGAGGGGTGAAGTGGAAGTGGTTATTTTTATTTATTTATGTTACTTTTTTTTTTTGGCTGATGCTGCATAAGCTTGCTTTCTTGCATCAAATGCCTCTACTAATGCTAATGCTAATATCCACCAACACCACCAAATGGAGGTCTTAAGGTCCTTGTCACCAATTAAGATCAGATTGAATCAAGACAATATTAAAGTGGGTCAGGCCCTTGTCTCCAGTGATTCACTGAAGACAGGTACACAGTTCTCAGGGAAGCTCGCCAAGGTCAATACATTTGTTCAGAGACCAAACAAAAAAAATTAACATTAGTAGAGGCATACGATGCAAGAAAGCAAGCTTATGCAGCATCTGCCAAAAAAAAAAAAAAAAAAAAAAAACCACCTTCCCATTTCACCCCTCCATTCGTTCCTGTCCAGCTCAGCCTTAAATTTATTTAGACTATCAACTTCTATGACAAAAGATGGAAGTCTGTTCCACCAATCAACTACCCGCTGGCTAAAGGCAAATTTCCACACATCCATTCTTCAATTGTCAAATGTTTTTTTTTTTTTTTTTTTTTTTTTTGGAGCAGAGGAGCTCTTTTTTCCACTTGGAACCTGCTACTTATTTGCAAACAAGTGTACAATACAGCATTATAACTGGCACCCCAGATATGCTACATAAGCAGTGACAATGTTAATTGTCTACTTACATGTATTTTATTTTACTTTAATTGTATTCTACTGTTCATTTTCATGTCTATCTTCATTTTCAAAGACTGTTCCTAGATACTCAAAATTACTGACTTATTCCAATTTTTGGTTATTGTAACTACACATTAAATTTTACTTCTCTTCCAACTTCTGTTTTTACAAAACTAATTTTCATGACAAATTCTCTATAACAGAGGTGGCCACCTTTTCGTACAGCATGCAATATGTTGCAAATGTTTTGTATTTCACTTAGGGGCATAGATCCAGAAGCTACTTTAATTGATATCCTCCCACCCAATAATGTTTGTCCTTACTGAGTCAACATCACGAGTTCACAAATTATCCTACTTGCCTATATTAAAGGACAGTAAATAACTGTAAGCTCCCATCATGTTAAAACTTGGATCATAATTTCTGGAAATAAACACACAATTCAAACTGTGAAGTTTAACCTGATCTTTATGATTTTAACCATCACACCTGATTTTTCAAATTGGTTATATAATTTATGCCCCCCCACATCAGGAGGCATGCCACTAAAAAGAGATGCATGTTCCACAAGTGGCGTGCATGCTACAGATTATTATTATTACTGGCACTAGCCATATAGTGCAAGGAAGCTTGAGGCTTATGCTGCACCAGCTAAAAAAAAAATTTCCAAGTTACCCAGAGAGAGAGAAGTAGAACGGAAGAATCACCAAGAAGAGAAGAATGATGATATCCAGCTCAGGACCCTAGGTGTGCCAAGCCCACACTCACCAGATGTGAGCCCCTGGGATTAGCCATTCCTGCTCTATAACCTTTATCTAATTTGATCAGAGGTTCTTGAAGTTCTTGCATGTTACACTCCCACACTAAATTTTGTCAGTAACTTGCATTCTTGTATTAAATAATTTATTACTTTCTTATAAAAAAGAAGTTACGATAAGGTGCAGCCCACAAACTTTAACATGTTCACTGTTAACTTCAACTTCAGTCTTCCAACACTAGAAAAAGCTTGGGTTTGAGTCTTATCTTGATGGTGGGAAGAAAAACTTTTATGGAGCAAAAAGTGTCTCTGGTAATAGTTGCTGGAGAAAAAAAGTTTTACACTCAGTAACCCAGCAGGATCAAAACCCTTGATGCATATAATATCAAGGGGCAGTAAATGTATTTAACCATCTTCCAGTTTCCTTCAATCCGCACACCCAGGGTCCTGAGATGGATATCATCATTCTTCTCTTTCTTGGCGATTCCTTTCTATCTTCCTCTCTCTCAGGAATTTTTTTTTTGACTGGTGCAGCATGTCTCAGGCTTACTTGTTATTTTTTTTATTTATTTATTTTTTTTTTTTTTAGGAGCATTAGCAACTAAATCCATATGCAGCTTCCTTGCTCCATATGGCTAATAATAATCTGCCACTTTTATAAACACTTTTCTATTCCCTTTCAAAGATTATCCTTGATTACACATTTTTCTAAAATTTCAAAAAGCTTTAGATACTTCATTGTTTTTTTTTAAGATCAACTAATCCTAAATAGATGTTCTTATGTTACCATAAATTTTCTACAATTTATTTGTCTGACTGTTTGATCCAAGCATCCTGTGCTGGGCCTAAAACCTAACTGTCCTCTCCTAGGGCTCACATTCAACAATACTTCTAACCTCTCTTCTCTAAAATACTTGCACAGATTAACTGATAATAAAATTTCTACTTTATTTTGCATTTTATACACACTGCCCTACCATATATAACCAGACTGTTAGTTACTCACATCCTACCTACCCAAGTACATGTCAAATAACTATAAATATGCTTGTAAGCCCTTCAAGGTGATAGTAGTACAATTGTGAATGCAAAGATGCCACAATCAATGAGTTAACAGACTTGCAGTGTGGAATAATAATAGGATGCAACATAAGCAGTTGGTTTGTTGTGACAGTTCAATTGCACTGAAGATCCCTAGGTCGATGAATGGTGACGTAATTTGCAAATGGAAGTAGACTGGTGACGAAATCATCACGAAATGATTAGAAAACTTCTGAATATGAAGAAAGTTAGCAGGAGAGCCCTGCAAAGAAATGTCTACTCAGAATGCAAGATGATGTTGTAACAGCACACAAGCCCTCAGTGAAATAACTGGTATATGTTAGCACCAGTGCAGTGTGGAGGATGATGTATGGTATGGTTTATCAAGGTTGTGCAACTGTACACAAGCCACTAACCGCACTGACTAATGCCAGATATCATCTAGTTTGGTGTAAGGCCAGCCACTCTTGGACAACAGATCAATGGAAAGTTGTGCTTTGGAGTGATGAGTCACAGCACATGGTTTACTGGTCATGTACTGGGTGTGGTAAATGGCCAGAGAAAGCTACCCTGCTGGAGTGTATTGTCCTAATAATGAAGTTTGGAGTCAGCATGATGGTACGTTTCGGAGTTTGGCCTGGGACCACTGGTTGTCCAAAACAACCAGTGGTCCCAGGTCATACTGTTCGCACTGTGACAGGCTGGTGTGAAGACATGAGCATCAAAAAGTTAGACTGGCCAGCCCGTAGCCCTGACCGCAATCCTATAAAGAACCTCTGGGATTAATTGGATTTTGTAAGGTGTGTAAGAAGACTCTCCCCAAAAAACAGAGCTGAACTGGTTGCCACTGTGAGGGCCAAAAATATCAGAGTACAATTACAAAAACCTGGTTCCACAGAGACTAGAGGATTGTATTGTCCTAATAATGAAGTTTGGAGTCAGAATGATGGTATGTTTCACAGTCTGGCTTGGGACCACTGGTTGTTTTGGACAACCAGTAGTCCCACCTAATGTCATACTGCTCGCATTAAGGCTAAAAGTTTCAGCACACGGCACCAATATACAGTTTCAGGTGTATATTGGTGCAATTAATGCCCAGGGCCAATCTTCTGAAACTTGTTCTTCAGAAAATGACCTCAGCATTGTAATATAACAGCTATAACACTATTTTCCCATCAGTTTTCAGCAATTCCAGTCTAAATTCACCAACTGCATTTTCATGCATAACATTTTCCATAAGCTTTAATACCTCAATAATAGACAGTATCCAAAACTTCTCCCATTTCAATCTTTTCCACTCCTTCAATAATGTCTTCAGCTTCATTTAGCAAGTCAAAGTATTTACTTCATTCTTCTTTTTATTTTATAAAAAGGATCTCCTCACTCCAAAAATTGCTTACAATGCTGAGGATTATATGAAACACAAATAGTTACATTATTTAAATTACTCAGCTCTAGAACAGGTTTAACCCAGCAGTAGTGGTGTGAGAACAGAGAGGTATTTCAAGAGGGGGGAGGGGGACCCTCCCACACGAGCCATTAATTCCTGAATGTAATCAAACTTTTACTGCAGTACTTTTGGAATTTTTTTTCTCACATTTTTTGCAGCTTAATTAAACTTGAACACCTCTCGGGTATCATGCTACTGAAAATTTTAGATTGGCTAAAATTTTCAAAAAGATTGTCACATGTAGCTGTTCTGTGCATACTCTGTAGATCAGCTAAATCTTCAACTGGATAAAAATTATCATTAATTCCACGTATGAAGATGAGGAGTTCGGCTGTGTCATTTACATCAGTACTGTCATGTGCTGAAGATATTGGAAAGAACAAATTCTTTCCAATATCTTCTCTCTTCATGATTGCTTGTCAAGACAAACTAATATCTTGTATTATTATTCATTTCTCCGGACAAATTTCTTCCACAATTTTTTATAAAACATTGTTTAACAAATTCACCATCACTGAACAGTTTACTTTCAAAAGTGATCACACGTGCAACTTGATAACTGGCACTTACAGCAGATAAATTTTTTGACTGATATGTTTTCAGTCGTGTTTTGTTGTTTTCTTAATTTTTGTAACTTTGAACACTTATTTTTGCAACAAAATTTATGCTTGGAATCATAGTGTTGTTTTAAATTATGTTGTTTGTTTAAAAACTGGCACATCTCCTTACACACCAAACACGCTGCTTTTTCATTGTATTGAATGAAGAAATAGTCTTCAGTCCATCTTTGATTAAAAATATAACTCCAAATCGACTTTCCTTTTTTGGAACATTTTTAAAGCATTATTTTTTAATTCAAAATAAATTAATAATAATTCAGTAAATTGAACAAGTTATTTCAAAATAGTACAATTTCATAATATGAAATGATTGATATGTACATAACTATTCAGTGTACATACGACTGCACTAGACTACATGTATGTGTTTGATACAGTCGAGAATGACGCTTGCATGCCTGTACATGCAGTGGCGCAACTCTAAAATGCTGTTTTAGTCCACTTGGGCACAGGCTGTATAAAAATTATTTTTGGGCCTGATACGACCACACAGACCGTGACCGTATCAGGCCTGACATGAACCCTGTGGAGCATCTTTGGGATGATGTGGAAAGGTCTGTTCGAGCTTTGGAGCCTCCACCCAGGAATCCAATGGAATTATGGACAGCGGTACAGCAAGCATAGATGGAAATACCTGTGGAATGCTTTTGTCAACAAGCAGACTGAATGCCTGGCCATGTGACTGCTCTTATCCAGGCGAAAGGTGGGCCCACCCATTACTAGGTAGGTATCCTATGATTTCTGTCCACTCAGTGTATTACAGGAAGGGCAGACAGGAGAGGACAGGTTGAGGGGTTATGTTCTCAGTTAAGAAGAATATTAAATCTAAGGCAGTACAACCCATTGACTTGGGTGATGGCTGCAATGTTGAGTCAGTTTGGTGTAATATACACACTGGGAAAACAAGATTCAGAGTAGGGGTGTGTTATAGTTCTAATGACTGTGATGTGTATACCAAACAGCTATATAGGGAAATTGAGTGAGTTGGCAAACTAGACTGTCTCATAATGGGGAATTTTAACATTCCAGATGTTGACTGGAACTGGTGTTGGCCACTCTCACATTAGCAAGACTTCTGTGGATTTCTTGGATGACTGTTTTCGATGGTCAGAGGCAACAAAAGGATTTGTTATTTGGTTTTTTTTTATGAGCATTAGCAACTAAGGCCATATTGCTCCGGGGATATGCGGTGATCATCACTTGACTTTTCTCCATCCTCCGTATTTGGTGGTTACGGGCTCGAACCCCGGTCTAATCAAGAAGCGTGTGCATGCACTGCTGCTCCTGCCCACCTGGCTACAGAGGCGCCACAACAAAAGGAAGCAATACCCTTGATCTGGTTATCGGTAGTGACTCTTCATGCATTAAGAATCTGCAAGTAAAAGATCCACAGGGTGGCAGTGATTACAGCAATCACAATGCACCAAATCCGCTATGCTAGCTTCTTTTCTACCAGTAATTCTTGAAAGTCTTCAGTAATCATATTTTTAGGAGCATCAGCGACTAAGGCAATGTTACTCTGTGTATACTGTCCATAAATTGCGCGTGTCCTGAGGTCGATTTTCTGTTTTGTTGGACAAAACTATGCTACCCTCGCCCAACTAACTCAGCCACGTGAAAAAGACCCATAGAAAATTCCTCCCTTCATTGATGGGATTCGAACTCTGGTCTTTTCCAGCCGGTGTGGAGAGGAGGGCAATTCTATCAACTGTGCTACCCATGAGGGCTTCAGTAGTCATATCATCAAAACCTTCCCCTCCTACTGATGTGGAAAGGCCAGGGAATAACCACCGCATATCCCGGAGCAATATGGTCTTAGTTGCTAATACTCCTAAAAACCAAATAACAAACAAACAAACCCTCCTACCGACATAGCAAGTTCTACTATCGCACTGATTTTGTTTTCTGCCTGTTCGATCATATTTCCTGAATGAACCGACTCTGGCCATACATTTTTCCACCCACATGCATTTAATGTTGACGATTTTACTTCTTTCAGCAATAAAGTTATGATTCTGATACAGTCCACAATTGAAAAATGTTTCCGTGCCTCCATTACTTCAATAGATTCAGAATCAATTTTTTCCAAAATCCATTGTAACAATTTTTTAATGGAATGAGTTTTAAAGGTGGATATAATGCCTTGATCTAACGGCTGAATGAAAGAAGTTGTAGTAACCCAGTACAACTGCGGCGGTAGGAACATAACTTCAACGTTTGGATGACTTAAATCTTTTGGATGGCCTGGTGTGCTATCCAATAGTAATAAAACTTTGAAATCTAGATTTTTCCACAAGTTCAACAGCACAGAACGTAACACAGGAATTTCCCAACAAAATAAAATACACCGATTTCTCACCGATTTCTCAATAATTTTTTTTTTGACTAGCGAGTCAACAGCAGGGATTCAAAAAGAGTGGAAATGTTGAAAAATTACATTGTTGAAAAAATAGCAGGATTTTCCATGCACAAAAGCTCAAAAATACCATGTTATGCAAGGTTTACCGAAATTCTCTAACCATGTTATATAAGTGCCGTGTTGTGCGAGGATTGCCGCAATTTATCAATTGTGTTAGAGAGAAACCGTGTTGTAGAAGTACTGTGTTACTGTGTCATCTGACATTCCTTTAGGTCTAAGTTCAAAGCTTAGACCTAAAGGAATGTCAGATGACCTATTGAAACATCTAGCAAAGAAGAAAAGTGCATGGGATGCATATAAATTATCAGGTGATACAAAAACCTACGGCAGATATAAATTCAGTAATCAAATAAAGTCTGTAATCAAAGTCACGAAGGAGGTTAGGCAAGCTAAGGCAGATTATGAGACGTCTGGCAAAGATTGCAAAGAAAAACAGCAAAGACTTCTATGCTGATATCAACAGTAGAAGGAAGGGGTTGAATCACATTGGGCCACAGTGTCTATAGGTTAATTGTTTATGACCCTGCTCAGGTCGTGGACAAATTGAATAGGCATTTTACATCTACATTCACACATGAGGAATTCTGTAGGGAAGTGGATGCCAACTCTAGTGAGAGGCTAAATGACTTTGTGATAACTAAAAGGAAAGCAAAGGAGAAATTGTTGAGGATGGACATAAAAAATGCACCTGGGGCACATGGAATCTATCCAATTATATTAAGGGAGGCAGCAAAGGATAAGCAAATCCTTAGCCACAATATGAGAGTATCCTTGAATTCAATGGAGGTCCCTAAAGACTGGACCCAATATCCCAAATTCATAAAGGGGGGATCAAAAGGCAACATGAGTAATTATAGACCTATTAGCTTAAAGTTGGTTCCATGGAAAAATATGGAAATCAATGGTTAAAGCAGTAATGCAGGTCCTTTTGGACAGGCATGGAATACCTGGTTAAAGACGTAATGCAGGACTATTTGGACAGGCAGGCAATTATACTGCAATCACAGCATGGAACTGTCAAGGGGCAGTCATGGATAACCAATCTGATAGGTTACTGTGATGTAGCGACCAAGGAACTGGATGCAAAAAATAATTTTGACATCATATACTTGGATATCAGGAATGCCTTTGATAGTGTTGCACAAAAAAGACGGCTGTACAAACTGGAGCAATGTGGCATTAAGAGCTATGGATAAAGGGATAGTTAAGTGAAAGAAGACAGAGTGGTTGTCAATGAGTACTGCTCTTCGTGAACTAATGTTATTAATGGAGTTCCCCAGGGTTCAGTGATGGGTCCATTGTTGTTTTCAATATTTATCAATGTTATTGATGAAGGTATATCAGGCTTAATGTCTAAGAGTGCAGATGATACAAACATTGGCAGAATGGTTAACAACAGTCATCAGGGTGAGCTACTGCAACAAGATCTGGAAAAATTGGGTCAATGGGCTGAGAAATGGCAGTTGAAGTTCAACATTGACAAATGCAAGGTACTGCATATGGGTAGCATTCTCCATTACACTCAACATTGTGGAGAATGAAAAAGACTTGGGAGTAATTGTGCAGTCAGACATGAAATTCTCTGAGCAGTGCAGACATGCTGCCAGGACAATTCATAGGGTTTTGTCAATGATATACTGAAAATTTACTAGCAGGAATAAGGAGGTGATTATCCCTTTGTATAAGGCCATGGTTAAGCCATATCTCGAGTACTGCATACACGTCTGGAGGCCTCACTTTAGGAAGGATATAGATCTGCTGGAACACATGCAGAGAAGGGCAACCGGTTTGGTGATGGGAACAAAAAGGGTCCTCTTACTTAGAAAAAGAGGACCCTTTAGAAAAATTGCAGTGTCTCAAGAATAGGCACCTGCGAGGAAATCTGATTGAGGTTTAAAGCCTTGACTGGATCGAGTAAGCTAATAATGGTATTCTTTCACTTGCTTTGCTGAGACTACACACATAAGGGAGCATAAATTCAAGTTGAAGGATGGTTGCAAGACGGGTGTGCAGAAGTTTGCTTTCAGCCAGTGGATAGTTGACTGTCGGGTCAGGCTTCCATCTCTCATGGAAGTAGATGGGGTAAATAAATTCAAGGGAGAACTAGACAAATTCTTGAATAGTACAGATGGGTGAGCTGTGTGTGTGTGTTTTTTTTTTTTTGGCTGATGTATATATAAGCTTGCTTTTTTGAATCATTTGCCATTACTACTACTACTTGTTTCTATATCTTTTGCAAACTAGCCCCAAAATTCAAAATAAAAGTTTAATTATTTTATGTGCCTCAGTCAATATTTTTTTTTAACACTGAACCTTTTAAGCTCAACCTATTGCAGGGTATAGCTGTGAAAAAGGCTCTTTAACTTTGCGCAGAGATTAGTCATCATAGGCACAATAATAATATACATATAAACATAATTTTAATTTTATAATAAATATTTAGTGATACAGTGAATACTCTCTTGAATTTAGACCTCCAACAAACATAGCTTGTGTAAGTCTACATGGAAAATGTAAGCATTTTATTTAAATCACAATATGAGTGACTGTTTTAAATGAGTTTTGTTTAACTGAGAGATGATGACACTAGTAAAATTCTGAGGGCAGTTATTATACCCATCCTAGAAGTTTTACATTAACAACTTAAAAATAATTTGATTATAACACAATAATCATAACTTAACCAAACAGGATATAACATCGGCATAACTCAGAAGTACTACATCACATTAACTTAACTCAGCAATGGGCGGCACCTCATTTGTAACAAAAACAGTGGCAGAGCATTGATAAGTGACTAATTTCTTTTTAATACGTCAAAAAAGAAAGGGGGGGAGTTATTATTCTGCTTGAACAAAGCCAATAACTTCATCTTTCCTTAATGGATTGCAATCTTTATTTTAACTTTAATATTAATTTTTTTTAAAAAAAAACATAAGCTATGTTCTACACTTTATTCTACACGTGTGCACCTTGTATACACAAAAGAAATTTTATTTTATGTGAAAACATCCTTGGTTTGGAAGAGGTTAGCAAAATCCAAGCCAAAAGCCTAATTTTTATTTGAGCCATTTGTTTATTATTATTATTATTAGTTATATGGTGCAAGGAAGCCTGAGGCTTATGCTGCACCAGCCAAAAAATAAAAAATTCCCGAGTTACCCTAAGAGAGAGAGAGAGAAGGGAATCACCAAGAAAGAGAAGAGTGATGATATCCAGCTCAGGACCCTGGGTGTGCCAAGCCCATACTCACCAGATGTGAGCCCCTGGGATAAATGTAATATGATTACATTGATAGAAAGTATTTGTCGTATGACTGCAACAATACAAATACTGCAGACTCTCAATTTACTGGGATCGGATTAACCGGGACACTTAAAGACTCCAAATAAAAAAAAATAAAAAAATCAGAAATCATAAAATTCAAGTAATAACTAGAATAGGTATAAGCAGATGTTTTGCAAGTCGTAAATAAGTGACAAGAAGCGGCATTATAAGTCGTCATTGGGAGATAGTGTGCCTATTACCTTGCAATAGCAGCCACTCAAAAAAAAATAATAATAAATAAATAAATAAGAGACCAGATGTTTAGTTTGTTTTAGTGCGTTGTGTTCTGTCACACCACAAAAGGACAAATTTCATTTCATTATTTATGTCAAGGATGTTGGATTTTTTTTTTTATAGTAACTTTTTCTTTTTTTTTGTTTAGAAATCACAAAAATGATGGGCAAATGCAAGAGTTGTGCTTTCAATTAAACAAAAACTTGAAATTATTCAAAAGTTTGAAAACAGTGCATCTGTTAAATCTCTAAGGAACCATTATAATGTTGGTGACCAAACCATACACGATATGGTAAAAAATAAAGGGAAGCATCGTATTGGACACGCGGGTAGTGCGTGGCAAGTTTTTTTTTATCTATCACCATACTTTTTACGTATGTTGCTGAATATTTTTCAATACAGTAAGTTCCCGACTTACTTAGCTTCGGACTTGCATTACGTTATTTATATTTTTTTTATGATTGAAGATTTCAGTGAAGGGTGACACACATTTCACCATAATAACCCAAAAACCCACAGAATGCAATAGGATAGAGTTTACTACCTGTTTATATAATAGATTGCACTAACAGAAAAGCCCAATAACCCGGAAAGTGCGAATTGTTTTTATTGTTTTATGGTAGTGGACTCCAGAAATGTACTTTAGTAAAATGTGAGCTCGTGTGGGGTGATGATAGTGAGTTTTCGTCCCCTGTGAAGTTCTTTTCAGAAAATTTAATTTTGTCTGTTATCACGGTGCTGACTAAGAGAATAAGTGACAGCTATTTGTTATTTAGGAGCATTAGCAACTAAGGCCATATTGCTCCGGGCATATGCGGTGGTCATTCCCTGACCTTTCCGCATCCTCCGTTTTTGGTGGTTATGGGCTTGAACCCCAGTCTAATCAAGAAGCGTGTGTTCTACACTGCTGCTCCTGCCCACGGAGGTGCCATAAGTGACAGCGGCACTAGTAAATCTATCAAGAAAAGGAAGGCAATCGAGTTGGATCAGAAAATTAAAATACAGTTGTGCCCCCGTATCCGCTGAGTTAATTACCTGCAGTTAACCACAGAAAAAAAAATGAAAACACTTAACACATACTATTCGCGTGTCCAATACGATGCTTACCTTTAACTTTTAACGATATCTATTTTAAATCGAATAGCTTCCATTTATTTTTTTACAATGTTGCGTATGGTTTGGTCACCATCATTATGGTTCTTTAAAGATTTAACGGATGCACTGTTTTCAAACTTTTGAATAATTTCAAGTTTTTGCTTAATTTGAAAGCACAACTCTTGCGTTTGCCTATCATTTTCATGATTTCTAAAAATAAAAAATTCTGACATCCCGGACATAAATAACGAAACAAAATTTTTCCTTTTGCAGTGCAATGGAACACAACAATCGATGCAACGCACTAAATCAAACTAAACATTTGGTCTCTCTCTTTTTTTTGAGCAGTAGGTGTGAAGACAGCGGGGTTGCAAGATAATATGTACACTAATCTCCCAATGATGACTTATAACGCCAGTTCTTGTCGCTTATTTATGACTTATTCTAGTTATAACTTGTCCCAGTTTATTCAATCCCTGTAAATCGAGAGTCTGCTGCACTTTATTATTAATGTATTTAATGTTGGTAATGTCTTTTCGTGTGTTTAATTTATCAATTAAACTTTATTATACGTATGTACAAGAAAATAACGTTATATGTGGGGTCAGCAGGTGTTCGCTTACATCCGCAGTTTCAGCCATCCACAGTAGGTCTTGAAGCGTATCCCCCACAGATACAGGGTTCTTACTGTAATAAGGATGTATGAAAATGGCCAAACCTCACCAGGTATCGTGCGGAATTCAGATTTGTCAGTGGCAACGGTGAACACAAAGGAGAAAGACAGAATACAAGAAGCGGTGAAGGGATCAGCACCAATGAAGTCAACTATAACAACCAAGGCTACGAAATACATAGTTTTTACAGTACAATAACATGCATTTTTTTCTTCCTTTTATGTTTTTTTTTCTTATGTGGCACTCTGGCTACTTCACTGACCCCAGATAAAGTTTTTAATTGAACTAATTAAAAATAACTATTTTGCTTCATTCTTCTGAGGATATTATGTAGTTTTTGTAATTTTGGCATATCAGGGATATAGTAGCAATATTTTATTAGTCATTCCCGAGTTACGTAAAACTCGACTCATGTGAGAAGTCCTGGAATGTATCTCTCAGACACTGTATTTTTGGATTAACTGGGAAATCGACTATCCGGGAATTTTTTTTTACCATCTATCCTGGAAAATCGAGAGTCTACTGTACTTGTCAACAATTTATTTTTTTGTCTTGCATTTTCATTACATTTTTGTTAGGTGCCGCTATAGATGTTTTCACATAAAAAAAATTATCATTTTGCTAAAAATTACATATGAACATATTAAACATAAAATAGAAGCATTAGTCTCTTCCATTTTCGAATTATCCACTCTGCTGCCATGAAACTTCAAACTGCGCACGCACATACATTTCTTCTTATTACTTATATAAATACAGTCACTCCCCGACTTATGTAAGGGTTGCATCCTGCGAACTTATACATAAGTTGGAATTTCCCTAAATGCTTATGCAGCACTTGCAACTATGCTTGAATTTGATTGAAGCAAAAAAGAAATGTTCAATGAACATGTAAATAGAATTATTTATTCAATTTTTTTATCTCATGTGCAGGAAAAATTACAAAAGTGTACCAAATTACAAAAATTTAAATTGCAAAAGGAGAGAGGAGACAGGCATAAACATCAGCAAGTTTTACCTTTCGACCATCGTTGCCAGAATTAACTCTCCAGCTGATAAGCACACCGCTGCAAAAGTTGAGGGCTGTGGAGATTTAGAAGCGGTTTTTTCCCAACACATCACAAAATTTCTCTGCAGTTGAAGAATCGGCACTGGCGACTTCACCACATACTTTAATGTTTTGGCAACTAGTGCAATGCTTGAATCTATTAAACCACCCTTTTCTTGCCACAAACTTGGCTTGGGGTTGACCATACTTATCCTTAATATCTTCATAAATAGGTTGTACTTCTGAATTTGATTTTTCATCCATATTATTAATAGCTTTTCCACCTTCAATATAGCACCTGAATGCTGTTTTGTGATCACTGTTGATCTTAAATGCATTGATCCTTTAACATGTTCTTTTATATGCACACCATCCCTTAAAATAGTATTCACTGTTCAAGCAGCGAGATCTAATTCCCATGCAATAGATGACAAACTTTGTCCTGCTTCATACTTGTTAATCATTTTCATCTTCATTTCTAAATCAATTTTGTTTCGTTTCCTAGCACTGCCAGCACTTGCACTTTCCGTTGGTCTCTTTCACTTCACCATTGTATAAGTAATTAGGAATGAAGAGAAGATTCTGAAAATTTGTTTTTTATATGACTGAAGATTTCAGTGAAGCAGAACTCATTTCACCATAACACTGTAACATAAAAACCCACACAATTCCAGTTATCAGTACTATCGCAAATGCAATAAGATAGAGTTTACTACTCGTTTATAATAGATTTCACTAACAGAAAAGTCCAATAAACCGGAAAGTGCAAATTGTTTTATGGTAGTCACCTCTAGAAATGTGTTTTAAAAAAATATCAGACAGGTGTTCAAAACTGATTGTTATAACGGAACATATGATAACAATGAAAGTGTAATGCAATTTCAATTATAAAAATGACCTTTTAGAGAGATAAATAGCTTAGTTATATAGCAAAAATTTCAACTTTCGAGGTCTTGGAGCAAATTACCAAAAAAGAAAAAAAAAAAAAACCCAATGTGTTATTGGGTTCACATTACAACATTTATTCCTACGGGATGCAAAATACGTTTCCACAATTTTTTTTTAAAGTTTGCACCGGTCGGCAAAAACTTATGTAAAGTCGAATTTCAACAAGTCGAGTATTATGCAAGCCAGGGAGTTCCTGTATAATTAAAAAAAATTAGACTTATGTATATTCAATAATATTTAGTTGCTTCCAATTGGAGGCTTATTTCAAATTTGGCACCCTTCACAAGGCACAAAATTTGAAATTATGTATGATGCTTTCTGCAGAGCAGAAAGCATCATACATAATTTCAAACATCATACAAATGTGCTTTATTGAGAGAATAACAGGGTTGTGTCTTTGCTCCTTGAAAGTAAGTAATTTTAAAAACAAATAGGGTAAGCAGATGTTCGCTGACCCAGTAGAAGAGGGAAAATAAGTAACCCGTAAACTTTAAACAAACACACCATCAGCACTTATCCAGCACAGTCAGTCCTCGCATAACACGTGCTTACACTACATGAATTCGATCATAGACGATTTATAAATAGGGGAAGATTTCGTATATAACACAAACCGAATTCGCCTTTGTGTTTACAAGAAATGGCAGTCTAACATGGAATCACCCCAACGGTACGCAACACGATTGGAATGAAGAGTATTTATGTTTTTTATATCAGTGAAGGGGAAACACATTTCACCATAATAAAGTAAAAACCCACACAATTCCAGCTATCGGTATTATCGCAAATGCAATTAGACCGAGTTTACTACCAGTTTATAACAGATTCCACTAGCAGAAACGCAACTGGAAATTGTTTTTATTGTTTTATGGTAGTAATCCCCAGAAATGTGCTTTATTAAAATGTAAGCTAGTGAGGTGTTAATAGTGTGCCCCTGCCTTTACAGTGATGTTTATTCAGTTGCTACACATGCGCAGCTTTGTTTATGAGTGTATCAAGCATGCCTCCTCATTTTGTAATTGTGCTTTATTCCCTAAAAATGAGTAAACACACACCTTTTAAGTACTTTATTCCCTAAAAGTACTTAAAAGGTGTGAAAAGGAAGCGTCCTGGTGAAGACACTACAGATTCAGAAAGAAAAAGAAAAGCAATATCGATAGACAGAGAGATGGACTGGGTCAAAAATTCTTAACCGGGAAAATTTGTACCGGCCTCATACTAGTGTTTATGGCCAAAATCACACCAGCCGCCATCGTCTTCTGGCCTCTGGCCTACCGGGTTTCCTCGGTAAGGGTAATGGCCAATCCGCCTTTGCTGATAGAAAAAAAATATGAAATTGTGAAATGCTTTGAGAGAAATGAAAGAACATGTGATTTTCCACATGCTACAGGCCTAAATGAGGCAAAAACGCAGAGAATTAGAAAATATGAAGAGAAAAAAACTTTCATAGCAAGAAAAACTTAAAGTGTAATAAAATCCATTAGATCAAGATACAAAGAACTGGAAGAGATGGAACGGCTGTATTTGTTTGGATAGAAGATGAAACAAAGAACAAGTTTTCTTATGATAGAAGCAAAAGCATTAGCAATATTTTATTACAATTATTTATTGTGTTTGGTTATGTTTTGGTTACAAATGTGTGTTCAATCTTGGGTGTCTGGCACCTAACCTTATTTTTCCCATAGGGCCTGTTATTTATATTGCACGAGGGTTTCTAGAACACAACTATCGGGTTATATGAGGACTGACTGTACTATGCATACTTCAAAAAAATCAAGATAGTTGCAAAAATGTTGGTAGAGTACCTGACAGGTTCTTGCAACCAATTTTTATACAAAAAATGTATAAAAATGTCACTTTAGAAACCACTGAAGTAAAAATTTCGATTGTATTTAGGAAGGCAGAAAAAATTTACAATTTTTAATCACTGATTGACAGTTAACAGAAATGTTATTTTTGAAAGGCACCAGCAAAGATATATAATGCAAGAAAGCAAGCTTATACAACATCAGCAAAAAAAAAAAAAAAAAAAAACCCTTCCCAATTCACCCACTGATTTGCTCCAAATGTTTGTTTAGTTCTGCCTCGAATTTATTTAGGCTGTCAACCTCTACGACAGATGGAACTTTGTTCCAGCAATCAACCACTCACTGGCTAAAGACAAATTTCCACACATCTATTCTAGAACTGTCTTTTCTCAATTTGAATTTGTCCCTTCAGGTGACTAATCTGGGCAACAGGAAGAATCCCATCAGCAATCAGCTTGCTCAAACCATTCAAGGTCTTATATACCTCAATAAGATCACCTCGCAGGTGCCTAGCCTCCAAACACTGTAATTTGCAGAACTTAAGCCTTTCCTCATAAGAGTAACCCTTTGTTCCATTCACTAATCTTGTTGCCCTTCTCTGCACTCATTCCAGCAGCTCTACATTCTGATCAGTGACTTAGACTATATTGCATTTTATATAATATGTCTGTAAGTTACAAATGCTCTGTGGTCGATTTGTGGGACAAAAAGCCCGAGTTTTGGAGAGAAAAGAGTACTCAAGGTTTGGCCTGACCATTGTTTTATACAGGGGAATAATCACTTCCTTATCCCTGCTAGAAAAATTCCTGTATATTATTGACAAGACCACAAGACTCTTGTGTCACACTTTGATCCTCCTTTATAAATTGGGGTCACATTTGTAAATCTCCAATCCATGGGGGCCTCCCGAGTCCAAGGAAGCTCTCATAATTATGGCTAAGGGTTTGCTTACTGCCTCCTTTAATATAACTGGATAGATCCCATCCATCCCAGGTGCCTTTTTTATGTTAACTTCAATAATTTCTCCTTCACTTTGTTCTCAGTTATTACAAAATCATTTAGCTCACTGCCAGAGTTTAATAAACCTCTGGCATTCCCCTCCTTGAATAACTCCTCATGTGTGAATGTAGACGCAAAATACTCTTCAGTTTGTTTGCTACCTGCAGGATCATCAACATTTGACCCATCAATATCAAGTGGACCAATCTGAATCATCCCATTCTTTCTAGGGTTACACAAGTAAAGAACTCTTTGCTGTTTTTCTTTGCATCCTTTGCCAATGATTTCTCATAATCATAATCATTTCTCATAACCACTGCCTGTCTAACCTCCTTTGTGACTTGATTACAGACCAGCTTATATCTACTATAGGCTTCTCTGTACATGATAATTTACGTATCCCATGCATTTTTCTTCTCTGCCTCGTGTCTCATTAGTTCATCTGACATCCATTTAGACCTAAACCCTGAACAATATTTCTTAGTTGGTATGAAAAGCCTAGTAGCTTTCAAGATTGATTCTTTAAATGCTTCCCATATAGAATTTGCTGTTGATAACATCAGTTGGTCCCATTGTATAGAATTTAAAAACTGTTTCAGACCACTGTACTCACCTTTACAAAAGCAAAAACCCTTCCCTTTACCCCTGATGGTAGTTACATCTTTGAATAAATCTCACATCAGCAGACTGTGATCACTGCCACCTAGTGGTTCCTTTATCTGAAGATTCTCAATGCATGAAGAATCACTGGTGACAAACAGAGAAAGAGTATTACTCCCTCCGGTTGCCTCTCAAACATGCTGCTGTAGAAAACAATCATCCAACAAATCCACAAAAATCTTGCTAGTGTGCAAGTGACCAGCGTACAAGTTCCAGTCAAAATATCTGGGAAGTTAAAATCCTCCATTATAAGACAATCTGATTTACTGGCCTACTATTTCACTGTACAGTCAGTCCTCGTATAGCACGATAGTTGTGTTCCTATTATCCCTCGTGCAATGCAAATTCGAGCAATATAAATAACAGGCCCTATGGGAAAAACAGGGTTAAGTGTGACCATCCAAGATTGAACACACATTTGTAACCAAAACATTACCAAACACAATAAATAATCATAATAAAATATTTCTAATGCTTTTGCTTCTATCGTAAGCAAACTTGTTCTTTGTTTGATCTTCTATCCAAACAGATGACAGCCATTCCATCTCTTCCAATTCTTTGTGTCTTGATCTAATGGATTTTGTTATACTTTGGGTTGTCCCTGCTATGAAAGTTGATTTTATTCTCTCTGCATTATTTCTAATTCTCGGCATTGCCTCATTTAGGCCTGTAGCAAGTGCAATATTACATGGCCTTTCATTTTGCTCAAATTGTTTCACAATATTATATTTTTTCTCTATCTACAGAGGTGGACTGGCCATAGGCCTTACCAGGAAAACCCCGGTGGGCTGGAGGCCAGTGTGATTTTGGCCATAAACACTAGTATGAGGCCGGTACAAATTTTTGACCCAGTCCACCTCTGTCTATCAATATTGCTATCCTTTTCTCTCTGAATCTGTAGTGTCTTCACCAGTACGCTTCCTTTTCACACCTTTTAAGTATTTTACTCATTTTAGGGAATAAAGCACAATTAAAAAATGAGGAGGCACGCTTGATACACATAAACAAATCTGTGTGTGTGTGTGTGGCAACTGTATAAACAACACCGTAAAGGCAGAGACACACTTTTAACACCTCACTAGCTCACATTTTACCAAAGCACATTTCTGGGGGTTACTACCATAAAACAATAAAAACAATTTCCAGTTGTGTTTCTGCTAGTGGAATCTGTTATAAACTGGTAGTAAACTCGATCTAATTGCATTTGCGATAATACTGATAGCTGGAAATGTGTGTGTTTTTAAGTTATTATGATGAAATGTGTTTCTCCTTCACTGATATACAAAACAAAAATAAATTTTCAGAATCTTCTCTTCATTCCTATCGTGTTGTGTTCAGTTGGGGTGATTCGGTATTCGACTGCCATTTCTTGTAAACACAAAGGCGAACTGTGCATAAGCGAATTCGGTTTATGTTATACAGTGAAACTTCTCCTAACGGACATCTCTCTCTACAACGGAGATTTTCAAATTCCCCAACTCTCCTCTATTGGTTTTAACGTGTTTTCAGCTTCTGTCTAGCGGACATTCTCTGTAACGGACGCGGACAGGCAATCTGCACTGTTTCGTTTTTTTTTTTTTTTTTATGAAAACCCTAAACACGAAAGGTATCAAAACCTATAGTACTTAGTACCATGCATGGGTTGAAGGAGAAGTATGGGGGAAGGGGGATGCCAGAAACTTTGCTCTAGAGACGTTTAGATTAGCACTTAATTTGATCTCCCAATAACGGACAGCGGGCGAGTTCACGGCCCTTTTTCTAGGAACGTTTCTTCCACATATTGCCTCAATCGTGTGTTTATTTTCTATTTCCGATTCTCTGAATTTTATCAAGGTTTACGTCGCGGTTCTAAACCCTTTTTCAAGAATTTTAAGGCACGTGTAAAACTTCTGATGAATTTGGTGTGTGCAGGGGGGGGGGAAATTTTGTCGGCCTTTCGTCTTTTGAGTTTGAGTTTTGTTCAGTGTCATGTGAAGTGCACATTGTCTTCTTGTAAACATTTAACTTTAAAAGATAAAGTCGAACTCATTAATGCTTATGATCGCCAAAAAAATAGTGTTCGCAATCTCGCTGCAAAATTCAAAATCGGGAAGATGCAGGTAAGCGACATCCTAAAGAAAAAAAATGAACTGCTCAAACAATTTTGGCAACACAGAAATGATCAGGTTCAAAAATCATTCCCGAAAACTGTTGGACTTCAAATTGACAATGTTACGTATGAGTGGTTTTGTCGCGCATGTGCTAAAAAAATTCCCATTAATGGGCCTATTATTAGGAAAAAGGTTTTGGAGGTTGCGAAATCTATGGGAGTAAATGAGTTCAAAGCTTCTGTGGGATGGCTAGACAAGTTCAAAATTTGGCATAAATTTGTTGTAAAACCGTACGTGGTGAAGGTGGATCTGTTGATACTGGGGTTGTAACAGAGTGGACCATCAAATTGGAAGATTTATGTCGTAATTTTGAAGCTAAGGATATTTACAATTGTGACGAAACAGGGTTGTTTTTTAAAGCTCTTCCTGAAAAAAAAACAATGAGTCTAAAAAACGAAAAGTGCCAGGGCGGAAAAATTTCTAAGGAACGCTTGACTGTACTATTGTGTACAAATATGCTGGGAGACTTTGAACAACCTCTTGTTATAGGAAAACCACAAAATTCTCGTTGTTTCAAGGGCATAAAGTTGAATCTTTTGAATGTTGACTGGAAGTCTAATAAAAAAGTGTGGATGACACGAGATATCATGAGCGAATGGATAAGTCACTTTAACCAAAACATGATTCGTCAAAACAGAAAAATTATTCTTTTCATGGATAAAGCTGGATCTCATCCACACATTGAATTGTCCAACATTCAAATCTTTTTTCTGCCACCAAACACATCTGCAGTGTCAGCCCTTGGATCAAGGGATAATAAAAAATTTTAAACTTCATTACAGAAAACGTGTTTTAAGACATCTCATTGCAAACATGAATGATGTGACATGTGCGAGTGACCTTGCAAAGAAACTCAGCATCCTAGATGCGATTCAATGGATTTCCTCTTCAGTAAACGCAATCAGAAAACGAACTGTCATGAACTGTTTTGTAAAGTCTGGCTTCTCAAACGCAAAAATTGAAGTTGTGAACAGCAACATGGAGCACCAAGAAGAACAAGAACTTCAACATCTATTGATAATGTACGATACTTCCACTACAAAGATATAGACTCGAACCTCACTACAGAAGATAGTGCTCTAGATATCAATGACATCATCATCGATATTTTTCAAGAAGTTCCTCATGAGGATGAAGAAATGGAAGGAGGTCAGTCTGTCGAAGAACATATTAACGACTAACCAGCGATGAAAATAGAAGCGCTCATACAAATCAATCGTTTAAAAATGTTTTTCGCCGCTGAAGAACATACTGAAGGACTTTCGATGGTTTCTTCACTCCAAACAAATGTTGAAAACAAAATTATCAGCCGGAAGAAGGTGCAGAAGAAAATAAGTGATTACCATATGTATTTTTCTTAAGATAAAGTCATAATATGCATGGCACAATTGTATGTATATTATTTACAAAAATATTGTGCAAAATCTGTATATAATTTAATTTAATTTTACATTAAACGTTTAACGATTTTTCTTTATCTCTTGTGTATGTAATTGTATATTATTTACAAAAATATTGTTGAAAATCTGTATATATTTTAATTTAATTTTACATTAAACATTTAACGATTTTTCTTTTTCTTTTTTTTTCTCCCTCAGACTTCTTGTTGGCGTACACTTCTCTCTAACGGACACATTTTCGTTCCCCATATCTGTCCGTTAAAGGGAAGTTTCACTGTATATGATATCGCTCCCCTATTTATAGATCGTGTACGATTGAATTTGTGTAGTATAAACACGTGTTATACGAGGACTGACTGTACAGTTGTTCATTATACCCATTAGGGTCATTAGTTCTATAACACACTCCTATTCTCAATTTTTCTTTCCCAGTGCTTGTGCCACACCAAACTGACTCAACATTGCACTGTCCATCCCTGTCTCCGCTGGATGCACTTCCTTACATTTCATGTGTTTCTTAACTAATAGCATAGCCCCTCTTCTACTTCCTTAGAGAGCACTACAGGACATCATTAAGTAATACTCTCAATGAAAGCAGAAAACCAGTCACCAACTTCAGACTTGGCAAACTATTGATGAAGCCTTCACCTCCGTATGCTTGCAATCAAACATACAATGGTTGCATAAAATGCAGCGAGTTACCCATGTCATGGTTGTAATCTATGTTCCTAATTGAAAGAAACTGAAAATCCAGCATTACTGAAAGGAAGACAGGAAGAAGGTTACTAGTTGCATTTAAAGTGTTGATCTTCATACACAAAAGGGTTAATGAACTTTTTTTCATATATTGAATGTCTGATATGACAGAAATATATAACACAACATATTTCCAGCATTACTGAAAGGAAGACAGGAAGAAGGTTACTAGTTGCATTTAAAGTGTTGATCTTCATACACAAAAGGGTTAATCAACTTTTTTTCATATATTGAATGTCTGATATGACAGAAATACATAACACAACATATTTTATTGCTATCTTCTGATAACAAACCGCTAATCACACAATAAAATGATCTATAGCATAATTATTTTGAAAGCAGAAATTGTCTTACCACTTAAGAGGTGTATTTCAGTGAAATCTTTTAATCTGACATACACAGTTTTGTCTCTCACTCCATCACATTCTGATTCCTTTTTATGCAGCTTTACACATGCTAGAGAGCAGGACCTTATAGAACATTTTGGACAGCAATACTTTGATGGAGCTCCACACTGGCTACATTTCCTAGGAGGGAAAATGTCATTGTAATCTTTCATATTAGAAAAGGGACCTCAACATAAATTACTTTAAAAAGAGAAAAATTATACCCCAAATTTTTCCTTTCCTACAAACAGTATTATTTGCATTAATTAAATTAAAATAAGGAGGGTTGATTCAGCCTTTCGATAATAATTTTGACAGTCCTTTAAAACTACAAAATTCCATGCCACCACCACCGGTTGTGTTCTATTTGTTTTCCCTGCTCATGGACTATCGCATGGCATTGCAATTTCTATTGAAGTAAAGCCCGCTGCAAAACTGCCAAGTCAATCTTGTCCCATTCCTGCTGGCGCTTTCCACAAACTTTCAACAGTTCTGGGGCGGTGGTTTCCGAGAGCTCTTTTCAAAAGTCCGAATGCGCAAAAATCCATGGGTGCAGCATCAAGTTGTTTAACAGGTATATCTTCAAATGAGATTGAACGAATACCTGTCACCGCTTCCATTCTCAGCAAAGCACGGGTGGAACACGACTGTGGCCGGATGCCTTATTCTGGTTCACCCAGACCTTTTCAGCGTCAGAACTGTACAATGTGGGTATTTCATGTTCAAATGGCTGTAGAACTTCAGTTTGGTAATACACTGAGTTCACTTTTGTGTTTTTAACAACTCTAAGCAACTCAAATTTGTCGTTATAGCAAAAACCAGCTACAACCATAAAACCTCAGCCAAAACTTTCCTTGCACTGATGCACCCATGTTGGAAAGGCCTTGTCACCCTGTGGACACTAATAAATTGCCCGAATTTTTTTGCAGTAGGAGAGGTACACCCAAGCTTCATCCAATGTTGCTACAAATTTCCACCATTCAGCTGCCAGGTATTTTTCGTAGAGTTTTCGAGCATTGACCCGCCGCTCTGCAATGTGCCTTGCTCCTAGGTGGTGTACGAGAGCCTTGTGCTTCTTCTCCAGTTGCAAATTTTCATTGATTACGCGACAAACGGTTGACTGGGATGTTCCCACATGTGACACTATAGCTCTTTGGGTTTTTATATTTCCACCGACGACGAGCAACTGCACTTTTTGTACTACCTCTCTCATTCGACTTGGAGCAGATTGCAGTTTCTTCAGTGTTTTCTGCCCACTTGCCGCAGCTTCGCAGAATTTTCCTTTGCCATTCAAAACCTTATGGATACCAAACTTTGATACACTAAAATTTTTCGACTTGCACCTATCAATAATTTTTGCATAATTGTACCCTTCTTCGGAAAGTGCAGTTATGTAACCTTCCAACCATAGGTCCAATTCCCGAGGCATGTTGACATTAAAACGGATGCACCTGTTCATAAGGTTTGGGACTGCCCCTGTGGGAAAAAAAAAAATTTACATTGCTGCCATACGTCACAAGCAGGATTAATATCAAAAGGCAGAATCAACCCTCCGTATAGTGCAATCACGGCAATTTGAACAAATCTAATTAATGCAAGGGAGTGTTTGAATTGCCATAATTTTAGCATTTGCAAAATTATGACATAGAAACATTTTATATATATACAGGGTTGTTAAAATTAAAGTATCCCTATGTAGAGGGCTCTGCAGCAAGTGCTAAGGCTCGTACTGAAGAGAAATTTGGACAACAGGTACAATAAAGAATATGCTAACCATTTATTGGAAAAAAAAAAAATTAGTTACAAAATTTGTCACTGTATGGCGCTACAATTGTTCAATGTGTCCTCCATTTTGATCAACTGTAAACAATTTCCATTCAAAGAATCAGCATTCATCTGTAAAGTGTTGCCTTAGCAATCTTTGAACACAACGGCGGCACACCATCTTGTATGAATATGGTATCCTGAAGGCACCCATGTTGTTGCAGCTCTGATATTGAGAAATTTTCCAACATTTCATATCACTGTCCAGTGACAGAACAGGTGTGGGGTCCAGTCGGTGTTATCTGTTCAAAAAAATATGGCCTAATCATGAATGTGGCCGTAAATCCACACAACACTGTCACATTTGGAGAATGTGACAGGACCTCTTGGATAACAAGGGTTTTTTGTTGCATAAATGTGACAGTTGTGCGTATTCACTTGTCCATTTAAGCAGAAGTGGGCTTCATCACTCCAAAGGATGTTCCGTGGCCAAGTGATGTCCACTGTCACTCGCGCCAGAAACTGATGTGCGTATGTGAAACGTTATTGTGCAAATAACATAAGTTATTTGCATAATCGTAACTAAGATAGTTACACGCCATACAGTGACAAATTTTGTAACTATTTTTCCCCCCCAATAAATGCCGAGCGCATTCTTTATTGTACCTGATGTCAAAATTTCTCTTCAGTACGAGCCTTAGAACTCGCTCCAGAGCCCTCTACATGAGGATACTTTTAAGTTATATCTCATATTGTGAATACCTTCACAATATGAGATATAAATACCTTCACAATATGAGAAGTTTTCATACATAAAGATCCAATTATTTTAACTTTCTACACACACACACTTCCAAAAAGTATGGTAATACATTTGTTAAAAACTATTTCAAGTGAAAATAAACTGAACATGTATTATTTTAATTGAATTTTTCCTCCCTTTCGCTGACACGAAATCATCAGTAATTTTATCCTAATTTATGTTTCATGCAACATGAGTTTCAATGGATACAATTCATATATTTGTTAGTTGTTCTTGTCCAGTTGTTGATCTAAGGTGATTTTTAATCAATTTGAGTTTACTCAAGGACCTTTCACAAGAAGCTACTATTACAACCAGGGCAAGAAAAATTCGTAACGCTATTATCATCATTAGCCATAGGGTGCAAGGAAACCTGAGGTTTTTGCTGTACCAACCAAAAAAAAAAATTTGAGTTACCCTGAGAGAAAGAGAGAAAATGAACAAAAGTAAGAAGTAGAAGGGAATCACCAAGGAAAGAGAAGAATGACGATACCCAGCTCAGGACCTGGATGTGCCAAGCCCATACTCACCAGATGTGTTTGGATACATTTCAATAACACAGAATTCCTGAATCAATTGGGGAAGATACATGTGTGTGTGTGTGTGTACACACACACACACACACACACTAGTTCAAAGAAAGTGCATCACCCCTTAAAATTGTAATTGTCCAAACAACGTAAGTATATGGCAATATTTCTTACAGATTGCATCAGCACTTTCAGCTACATAAGCACGCTCTGAAAGTTGCAGTCATTCCTTGCTTGTGTCAAGATGGCGAGTTATGTGCAGTTGATCACAAAGAAAGCGTGCTATTGTTGCTTTACGTGAGGAAGGATGTTCTTCCCGTCATATTGCTTATAGAGTGTCTTGTAATCAGTTGACAGCGAATAGATTTCTTTCCAAACTCAAGAATACAGGTTCTGCTAATAGGAAAAAAGGAACCAAACACAAACGAGCCTCTACGCCAAAACAGGACCGCATTTTAAAGCACTTATGCCTTAAAAACCGTAAAGCTTCTTCATGTGAACTGAATAGAGAATGTGAAGAACATACAGGAGTGGTAGCAAGTGCAGTAACAGTCAGAAGATGCCGCTTCAAAAATGGACTTGTAGACCCTCCTCACACAAAAAATGAAAAAGGCCCAATTAATTTGGTGTAAGGAGCATGTCAAATGGACCCCCGAGCAGTGGAAGTCAGTTATTTTCTCAGATGATAAGAAATTCAACCTGCATGGCTCTGGATGGGAGACAAACGATTTGCCGTAGACATGGTGAAGAATGCCATCCAGACTGTACGGCATCTACAGGTGAAATTCCCTACCAGCCAAATGATATAGGGGTGCATTTTGTATCGCAGAGTAGGTCACCTGCAGTTTATAAAATGGTTCCATAAATGCCAATGGATACCTGGCGAATTGGAAGGCAAATTGCTGCCAACCATTAGAGACCATTTCAAACTGCCAAGCAACTGCATCTTATCATCAGGCAAAAAGTAGGCACTTCTGTAGTTACTTTAGCTTCATTTCTGCATTAGAGGTTCGACAATAATGTGTTTACATTTGTTATCGGTGAAAAAAATGGTTGGAAGAATGGTCCATTACAAATGTTAGCTTGCCAGGAAACAGCGCGGACCCGAATCCTTTAGAGAACTGTTGGCATCATGTGGAATCTGCAGTTGCCAGAAAGAAACCAAAGACCCTTCGTGAACCAAAGTGAAACCAAAGTGATAGGTGGAATAGGACCAGGGTATGTCTGCCAGGGGCAAAGGTTGATGACGTTGTAGAGCGGATATCATCTTTTAAGGGCACAAAAGGTGATATAGTTGTACACGTTGGCACTAATGATATTAAGAGTAGGAGACCGGCAGAATTACTTAGCAAGTACAGGTCACTGTTGAAAAAAAGCCGTGAATTAGGGTTGAACTTGAAAGTGTCTGCAATTCTGCCCAGACACGATAGGAGGGAGTATATGATGAGAGCCTTGTCGATCAATTCGGCCCTGGAGGGATTGTGCAAGGCTCAAGGGGTAGAATTTTTTTCAGCCTGGACTGTACTTGTTAACAGGAGAGACTGCTCCTACAGGGATGGGATACACTTAAATAGAAAGGGTGCAAGAATTTTTGCTGATGCTGTCGAGGCAGTGTTAGGTGGGTCGGAAAACTGATAGTTGGGGGGGGATACAAGGACTAATAGATTAACAGTAGCCACTGGCAGAGGTGGAAGTGATTCTTGCACTGCTTCTATTCAAATGAGCAGAAGTCTGAAAAACAAGATGCAGGATATTTCAGAGACTGCTGGTAGTCATTGCGTTACAAGTAAACACATGGGTTGTGTTAGGGTAGCTAAGAATAGAAACAGGTGCATGTATACCTGCGTGTACACCAATGCTAGGAGTTTGGTAAATAAATTTGATGAATTTGAGGTATTGCTCAAAACATCAAAGGCAGATATTGTTGGGATATCAGAGACGTGGTGTCACACAGATATAAGTAATGCGGAACTGGAATTTGGGGAATACAATGTATATAGAAAGGATAGACAGGACAGGAGGGGAGGAGGGGTTATGCTATTAATTAAGAAACACAAAGTCAAAGGAAGTGAAGCCAGTTGACATCGATGGACAGGGCAGTGTCGAGTCAGTTTGGTGTGACATAAGCATAGGGAAATCAAAATTGAGAGTAGGAGTGTGCTATAGGCCTAATGACTCTGATGAGTATAATAATATATTGTACAGGGAAATAGAGTGGGCCAGTAAATCAGAGAGTCTTATAATGGGGGAATTTAATTTCCCAGATATTGACTGGAATTTGTGGGTTGGTCACTCGCACACTAGCAAGGCTTTTGTGGATTTATTGGATGATTGTTTTCTACATCAGCATGTTCGTGAGGCAACAAGAGGGAGTAATACTCTTGATCTGATTATCAGTAGTGATTCTTCATGCATTAAGAACCTGCAGATAAATGAACCACTAGGTGGCAGTGATCACAGTGTGTTGAAGTGGGATTTACTCAAGGAGGTAACTACCATCAGAGGTAAAGGGAAGGGTTTTTGTTTTCGTAAAGGCGACTATGATGGTCTGAGACAGTATTTAAATTCTATACAGTGGGACCAACTGATGATGTTACCAACAGCAAACTCAAAATGGGAAGCATTCAAGGAACTAATCTTGGTGGCTACCAGGCTTTACATACCAACTAAGAAATATTGTTCAAGGTTTAGGCCTAAATGGTTGTCAGATGGACTAATGAGACATGTGGCAGAGAAGAAAAATGCATGGGATACATACAAATTAATGGGTGACATGGAAGCCTATGATAGATATAAGCTGGTCTGTAACCAAGTCACAAAGGAGATTAGGCAGGCAAAGGCAGACTACGAAAAATCCTTGGCAAAGGATGCAAAGAAAAACAGAAAGGAGTTCTTTACATACTTGAACTCGAGAAGGAAAGGGATGAATCAGATTGGTCCACTGGATATTGATGGTTCAACAGTTGAGGATCCTGCTCAGGTGGCTAACAATCTAAACAAGTATTTTGCATCTACATTCACGCATGAGTTATTCAGGAAGGAGAATGATGTAGGTAAAGTAAACATTGGCAGTGAGCTGGATGATTTTGTAATAACTGAGAGGAAAGTGGAGGAGAGATTGTTGAGGATAAACATAAAAAAGGCACCTGGGGTGGATGGGATCTATCCAGTTATATTAAAGGAGGCAGCAAAGGAAGTATGCAAACCCCTAGCCATAATTATGAGAGCTTCTTTGGACTCAGGGGAGGTACCCATAGACTGGAGATGTGCAAATGTAACCCCAATTCACAAAGGAGGATCAAAGGCTGACACAAGTAATTATAGACCTGTTAGTTTAACTTCTGTTCCAGGTAAATTAATGGAGGCACTGGTTAAAGAAGCACTGCAGGATCATCTAGACAAGAATTCAGTTATAGCTCAGACGCAGCATGGTTTTGTTAAGGGCAGGTCTTGCCTGACCAATTTGATTGGATACTATGATGTAGTCACAAAAGAACTGGATGCAGGGAATAACTTTGATATTATATACTTGGATCTTAGAAAGGCTTTTGATACTGTTGCACATGGAAGGCTGCTACACAAATTGGAGCAGTGTGACATTGGAGGCGAATTGCTGCTATGGATAAGGGGTGGTTGAGGGGGAGAAGACAGAGAGTGGTAATCAATGGACACTGCTCATCGTGGACTGATGTTATTAGTGGAGTCCCTCAAGGTTCAGTGTTGGGTCCATTGTTGTTTTCGGTGTTTATGAATGATATTGATGATGGGATATCAAGTTTAATGTCTAAGTTTGCAGATGATACAAAGGTTGGCAGGGTCGTTAAGGACACTACTGACGCTATGCTGCTGCAACAGGATCTGGAAAGGTTGAACAGATGGGCTGAGAGGTGGCAAATGAAGTTTAACATTGACAAATGTAAAGTACTACATATAGGTAACAGTAACCCCAGAGCAATGTATCAACTCTGCGGTACTACACTGACAGTGGTGGAGAATGAAAAGGACCTGGGGGTAATTGTGCAGGCAGATATGAAGTTCTCTGAGCAGTGCAGACGAGCTGCAAGAGTAGCTCATGGTGTCTTGTCAATGATATACAGGAATTTTTCTAGCAGGGATAAGGAGGTGATTATTCCCTTGTATAAGGCAATGGTTAGGCCACATCTTGAGTACTGTATACAGGTCTGGAGGCCTCATTTCAAGAAGGATGTAGAGCTGCTGGAACGGGTACAGAGAAGGGCAACAAGATTAGTAAATGGAACAAAGGGTTGCTCTTACGAAGAAAGGCTTAAGTTTTGCAAATTACAGAGTCTGGAGACTAGGCACCGGCGAGGTGATCTGATAGAGGTGTATAAGGCTTTGAATGGTTTGAGCATGCTCAATGCCAACGGGATTCTTCATCTTTCTCAGAATAATCACCTCAGAGGGCATAAATTCAAATTGAAGAAGGACGGATGTCGGATAGATGTGCGGAAATTTGCCTTTGGCCAGCGGGTGGTTGGTTGGTGGAACCGACTTCCATCACTTGTTGTTGAAGTTGATAGCCTAAACAAATTTAAAGCTCAACTGGACAGGTATTTCGAACGAACGGAGGGGTGAAATGGGAGAGGGGTTTTTTTTTTTTTTTTTTTTTTTTGGCTGATGCTGAATAAGCTTGCTTTCTTGCATCATATGCCTCTACTAATGCTAATGCTAACTGTTGGCATCATGTGGAATCTGCAGTTGCCAGAAAGAAACCAAAGACCCTTCGTGAACTTCAGGAAGCCATAATTTGTGTTTGGAACCATAGTTGATTATCTTCAGAAATTGATCTTGTCAATGTCTCAACAGTGTGCTGCTGTCATTAGGGCCAGAGGCAGTTCTAAGAAGCAGAAACTAAATATTAGTTTGCACCTGGTGAACTTTTCATTTTGTTTTCCATTTAAAATGATAAATTGAAGCAAATTGGGGACTTCTGATAACACTTCAGCCATAATTGTTGTGTTTACCAAAAGTGTTGTATAAAGGTTTCAAATGCTCATTTTGGAATATTTTGAGAGCATCTGTCAAATATCACTTAGCTATTTAAGGCTTATTAATAGCCTTAACTATTAATATATATATCTTTTGTTTATATTTCTATTGCTAGTCATTCGGGTAGCTACTACTGCTGAAAATAATAATTAATTTGATTTGATTTTGTTTTTATTGGCGCAAAAACAACTAAGGTTATACTGCGCCAATAAAACAAATAATAATTAAAAATTAATAATAATTACCATTATCGTTTTTATAACTACAGTATGTACTTTATTTTTATAATCAAATTCTTATGTCGTCAGGAAATTGTTTTTTATTCTTTCTGAAAACGAAAAAAAAAAAAAAATTACATACACATTTCCAGCATATAGTCAGTGTCGGGCATGCTCAGTCAAGTCGGAATACTGCCGAAAAGTGCAGGATTACCAAAGTTCGCTACATAGAAAATTCTCATTGTTGGATTTTCTCATTCGGGGATAGTTCCTTTTAATTGTAACATATTAACACGGACTACATTTTGGTTAAGAAACACAGCCTTATATGATGAAAAAAGTTAATTGGCCCCTGGCAGTCAGAAGTAATACGCTGCAATTAAAATTGGTGCTTTTAATTATGTTAGCATTAGCACAGTAGTGTCCTATGATGCAAGAAAGCAAGCTTATAAAGCATGAGCCAAAAAAAAAAAAAAAAAGGCTAATTTGACGCTGGCACAGTCTAATACGCTGAAATTAAAATTAGCATTGTAATCATATTAGCATTAGTACAGTAGTAACAAATGATGGAATAAAGCAATTTTATACAGCATCGGTCAAAAAAAAACAAAGAAAAACACTTCCAGTTCACCTACCCATTCGCTCCAAAATGGATTGCTTTTATTTAATATATTCTAATTAATTGTATATTTTAATTTGCATCATTTTCCACTACTACTACTAATAATGATTTAATGTGTTTAACTAATTATTTTCTGATATTTTATTTCATAAATAAACTTTCTCTTAAATTGGTATGTACAAAAATTTATGTATCCAAATCCCGACCTGATGGTTCAACGACCACATAACAGTTTCGTGAAATTACACATAACAACGTAATTTTAGTGTGTAATAAAAATTAATAAAATAAACGAGCGCTTACCTTTCCAAACGAGACATAACGAAATAAACAACCGCTGGTAGCTTCCGAAATAACTAATTTCCTATCAACTAATTATGTAAAAACTTTTTCTGTATCACAGAGAGCGCGCATATACAAGCGTAGGACCGACTGGATTGAGGTTAACATTTGTTTTTGAAATATATTTTGAAATCTATGGTTGGGAACGGAATTACTTTGTAGAATCACTCTAAAAAGAATAAGAACAGGTATTGTGTTAATAATATTTATTTCATGTTTTATTTTTGCGGGGATAACAGAGAAGTGGTATACTCAGACAAACGGATGCAGAATTTGAATATAGGGAGTACAATGTATACAGAACACACATAGTGTATAGTGTTGACTTTCAAGCGGCACTGGGCTTCCTTCCAACTCCGCTTTTGATTCCGTATCGTAGTACAGTACAAATTCTATAAAAGCCAGAGATAGAGCTTTACTGTTGGTATACATAGTATAGTGTTGGGTTGTGTTGGTCTGTTGTTCTTCCTGCCATTTAGCAGCAGAGCCCTGGTGGGACACAATGTGGCCATCCCACTACCCTGAGGAGATACAACCAGGTGAAATGAATATAGTTTTAGTTCTCAACTGGAAAGCGTTGCTTATTTGACGTAGTGCAATTACAGGCAACTCGTTGTGAAGGCGTTCATGATATGAGATGTAACAAAAACAATGCCCTTTCACCTACTTAGATTATTTACTACGAAGAAAAAGGGTGTTTTGCGCTAACATGTTCGTCTACTAAATTTCCATAGTCTGAGGCATTTTGTCATAAAACCTTTTTCGTACTTTTAGCAGATATCTATATGTACCTTATATATTCTGACTGTGTGGGAAACGCTTTCTAGCAGGCCATTCTCTTTTGGGTTTGTCTATTTCAGTTAGTGTCCCAATCAGGAATGCATGCTAGTCTAAGTAGGTGGGGCTCACAGCATGTTTGTTTCTTATAGTCTCAAAAAATTTTTGAGCAAATTTCAGAGAAGATCATGTAATGAATGTCACCACAGATAAGCATTTGCTCATTTTCGAGATTTATAGGTCCAATTTTCGATATTAGGCTACATCTATCGAGATGGTGTTTGGGACAATCATAAAGCACATGGATCCAATCCTCCACAGGTACATTTACTGTCCTGGGTGAAACCCAGTTTGCAGACCTTTGCGTTCAGACAACCATGCCCTGTTAGCTGTTGTCAATGTTTAATAGGGTTTTAGGTGCACCAGCGAATAAGGCCTTATTGCTACGTATATACCATTTTTAAATTGCGTGTATTCTGTGGTCCATTGTCTGCTTGCTGGACGAAAAATCCAGTTTCTAGGAGAATAAAAACCAGGCTGTGTTCTCCTGAAACCGAGGAATCAGCCACATTATGAAAAGGCCTATTAAAATCCCTGACGACATCGATGGGATTCGAACTCAGGTCTTTTACACCCTGTGTGAGGAACATGGCGATTCTACCAACTCTGCTACCGACGAAGCAGAGTTGGTGACCTCAAATGAGGTCACCAACACCGGCATATCATCCTATGGTGCGGCCCATTAACCAGAAGGCCTTAAAGAAACTGAGAAAGTTATATAAAACAAAATATAATGTTACGTAACATGTCTGCGCTTGTAGCACGATGGTATTGTCACCGTTCTATCAACACTGGGTGGAAAAGGCCCGGGTTCGAATCATGTCGATGACGCAAGGAAATTAAGTGGGCTTTTTTCACTCCGTGGCTGAGTTAGTCGGTCTCAGGCGTAAATAGCAAGGTTTTTTCGTCCAGCAAAACAGGAAAATCGACCAGAGAATACACGCAATTTACAGACAAAGTAAAATATGGGTAGAGGTAATCATTTACAGGAGCCCCTAATATCATAATGTTTTTTTTTTTTTGTTACGTAAGCATATATTAGTATGCTACTACAAGAGAAGACAGTCCCGTTAGGTAGGACACGAGAGTGCCCTACTCAAGATAAGGTCAGACCATTGCCTAATACAACAGGACTATCCATGCTGTCAAAATTCCTATATATCATTTACAGAACTCCATACTCTGTGCGGCTCAGAGAACGTCGTGGAAGACTATACGATTATCATTTAGAGCGGTTTCAATCTCCACTGCCTTGTAGTAGTAGTAGTAATGCTAATGAGTACAGAGAAAGGCAGCAAGACTGGTGAAAGGAACAAAGGGGTGATCTTATGAAGAAAGTCTTAAGTTCTGCAAATTGCAGCTTCTGAAGACTAGGCACCAGCGAGGCGTTCTGATTGAGGTGTATAAGGCTTGAATGGATTGAGCAGGCTCAATGCTGATGGGATTCTTCCTCTTGCTCAAATTACAAACCCGAGGGGGCATGGATTCAAATTGAGGAAAGAGAGTTATAGAACAGATGTGCAGAAGCTTGCCTTTAGCCAGCGGGTAGTTGATTGCTGGAATAAACTTCCATCTGTTGCTGTGGAAGTTGATAGGTTAATAAATTCCAGGTAGAATTAGACAAACATTTGGAATGAATAGATCAGTGAAATGGGAAGGGTTTTTTTTTTTTTTTTTTTTTTTTTGACTGATGCTGTATAAACTTGCTTTCTTGCATCATGTGCCTATACTAATGCCAATTGAAGCCTTTCTAAATAAGAATACCCTTTCGTTCCCTTCACATGTTGTTAACCACCCTGCCATGCTTTCTATCATCTGCACTCTTCGACATTAAGCTTGCTATACCTTGATTAATATAATTGATTAATAGAAAAAACAACAATGGACACAGCACTGAACCCTGAGGACCGGGGCGTTCCTAGGGTATGTGACGTCCGGTTGCCAATTTAAATTTGGCGCACCCCCTTAAAATTTTCTTCATATGTGTACGTAAATTTCAGATTTTCAGGCCCCCCCCCCCCATCTTG
The DNA here is from genome assembly GCF_048544385.1 of Mastigoproctus giganteus. Taxonomy (NCBI): domain Eukaryota; kingdom Metazoa; phylum Arthropoda; class Arachnida; order Uropygi; family Thelyphonidae; genus Mastigoproctus; species Mastigoproctus giganteus. The sequence continues at coordinate 99,458,421 of NC_143576.1, read as the reverse complement.
AGCGTTGGCGCCCGGGTCAGTACACAACCCTTTCACCCTCGGGACACCCCTGCCTGGGGAACTTCACTAATAACAATAGTCCCAGAAGAGCAGTGCTCACTGATAACTACTCACTGTTCTCTAACACTTAACCATCTCTTTATCCAGAGCAGTAACGTGCCTTTAATGCCACATTTCTCCAGTTTGTACAGCCATCTTTTATGTACAACAGTACCAAAAGCCATCCTGAAATCCAAGTATACGTTTAAAAATTATTTTTGCATCCAGTTCCTTAGTCATTGCATCATAGTAATCTATCAGATTAGTTAGACAAGACCGTCCCTTGACAAATACACGCTGGGATTGCAGTATATACATACATGCCTGTCCAAAAGGACCTGCATTACTGCTTTAACCATTGATTCCATTATTTTATTTTCTAGAAGAGACATTAAGCTAAGAGGTCTGTACTTACTCATGTCGCCTTTTGATCCCCCTTTATGAACTAGGGATATATTCGCACATCTCCAGCCCATAGGTACCTCTCCTGAATCCAAGTATGCTCTAATAATTATGGGTAAGGGTTTGCTTGCCTCGTTTGCTGCCTATGTTAACATAATTGGATAGATTACATCTGCCTTAGGTGTCGTTTTTATGTCCATCCTCAATAATTTCTCCTTCAGTTTCCTTTCGGTGATCACAAAGTCATTTAGCTCTCCGCTAGATTTTGATAGACTTCTGGCATTCCCTTCCCTCAAAATTCCTAATGTGCGAATGTAATTACAAAATATCTGTACAGTTTATTAGCATCTTGAACAGGGTCATGAATAATTTACCGATAAACATTAAGTCGGCCAACGTGATTCAACCATTTTCTTCTACACTTAATATTAGTTTAGAAGTCTTTGCTGATTTTCTTTCCATTCCTTGTCAGAGACATCTCATAATCTGCCGTAGCTTGCCTAGCCCCCTTCATGACTTGATTACAAACCAAATTATATCTACCACAGACATCTGTATCACCAATAATTTATATGCATCTCATGCACTTATCTTCTGCTATGTGTCTCAATAGTTCATTTGACATCCCTTTAGGTCTTAGCTTTCAACAATATTTTTCTATTGGTATGAAAAGCCTCGTAGCATCTTTGATTACTTCCCATTTATTCGATTATTTCCCATTTACAATTTACAAATTATCACTTGGTCCCACTGCACATAATTTAAACTATGTAGGCGCCCTTACGAAAGCAAAAGTCTTTGCCTTTACCCATTATAGAAATAACTTGCTGAATCCAGTTGGGGCTGGAACGTGCCCCAGCTGACGGGAATATGGTTAACCCGATGAAGAGTTTTTTTTTTTTCCTCTTGTTGCCTCCCAACTTGCTGCTATAGAAAACAGTCATCGAAGATATCCAAAAAAGTCTTGCTGGTGTGCGAATGACCAACCTACAAATTCCAGTCAACATCTCGAAAGTTAAATTTCACTATTATTAGGCATACTGATTTGCCAGCCGACTCTACTTCACTGTATAGCTGCATAGTATACTGATCACAGTCATTAGGCCTATAACACACTCCCACTGTCAAGTTTTTTTCCCAGTGCTCATATTACACCAAACTGGCTCAAAATTGCACGTTGAGCCAACTAGATGCAGTACATTAGATTTCAGTTTCTTCTTAACTGAGACCATAACCCTTTCACATCTCCTGTCCTTTTTTTTATTTTTTTTTTTTAATGAAAATCCCAAACGAGAAGTATTAGAACCTATAGTACTTAGTATCATGATTGGATTGGAGATTGAGAAGACGAGAGAAGATATTTGTTGACATTACCCTTAAACTTCTGTGCACTGTAATTTTCACAAAATACGTATGAAAGAAGGTTGTTCCAGAAAACGCAGTTGAATGAATAAAGGAGGAAAATGAAAAGTTGGTTCTGTGAGTTTGAAGATGGACAGTAAATAGATGTTGTCTAGTGGTGGCATGTATTCGGACTGTTTTGAAAGAGAGAGCGGGAATTATATAGGGTGTTTCAGTTAAACGTTTCAGAACTTCTAAGAGGGGTAGGGTACATCCTGACAACTCGAAATCATATAGCAATGTGGGGTCGGAAATGCTTTCCTGAAGCGGTATTGTACACAGAAATCGTCGTGCGACGTCGTGCAGCACAGATTCGATTTTCGGTCAATGAATGGGCCAGTATTATGGGAGATCACCTCATCGGACCTTGCCTGTTACCGTGTCGTCTAACCGGACCTATCTACTTGATCTTTCTGCAGCAAGTATTGCCACAACTTTTGAGAGATGAACAGATTTCTGCATCGACGCAACAGACAATGTGGTTCCAACACGATGGAGCCCCTGCCCATTATAGCGGAGATGTTCGTAACTACCTGGATGTCACATTTGGTCAACAGTGGATCGGATCGGACGTGGTGGTCCCGTGCGTTGGCCTGCTCGGTCACCCGACCTATCATGTCTTGATTTTTATTTCTGGGGTCATATGAAATCGCTAGTTTATGACACCCCTGTTGACAATGCTGAGGAGCTGGTTGCAAGAATCGCAGTAGCTGCCGAAGAAATTCGAAATTCGCCTGGAGTATTCCAGAATGTTCGGATGTCCATGCGTCAGAGATGTGAGGCGTGCATTGTAGCCCGTGGAAGAAACTTCGAACACTTACTTTAATCCATGTACCGTTTGCTTCTTTTCATGTATTATTAAAACGATTTCTCACTTACGGTCTCTTTTCTTTATGGTGCTTCTGTGTACAACACCGCTTCAGGAAAGCATTTCCGACCCCACATTGCTATATGATTTCGAGTTGTCAGGATGTACCCTACCCCTCTTAGAAGTTCTGAAACGTTTAACTGAAACACCCTGTATAAGCCAATTCAGAAAAACAGTGCCCATGGAAGTATCTGTAGAAAAGTCATGCCCCAGAAACAGTACGTCTATGAGACAGCGAGTGAAGAGAGACTGTTAGATATGAGATTAATTAACCTAACTGCCCTATTCTGAATAGAATCAAGAAGCCTGTGAGAGAGTTTGGAGGCACCGTCCCAGATGTGGAAACAATATTCTATAGTAGGGCGGATTTGCAATTTGTACAGAGTGAACAGCTGTTTTGAAGAAAAGAAACGCCGAGAGCGAAAGGGAAAACCAAGTTTTTTTTAGATACAGAGGAAGTAATATTTGTAATGTGCTTGTGCCAAGAGAGACTAGAAGTCAGTGTAATCCCCAAAAGAGATATATCATTTTGCCTAGAAATCGGAGAGTTACCAAAGATAAGCATAGTAGCAGAAGAATCCTTTGTGCGAGATATAAGACAAGGCTGAGTTTCAGGAGGATTGAAATCAACTAAGTTGTCTTTGCCCCACTGGAGATCGGCATTTGAGGAATTGGTAGCAGATATTCGAGAAATTGAAGCTCATTTAGCAGGGCGTGGTTTCTCAAAATGAAAAATGGAATGCAATGTGCTGTCATGGGCAAAACTATGGATAAGATTTCCTGTCAATGGAAGGTCATTAATATACAAGACGAAAAGAGTGGGGAAAGAACTGAACCTTGGGGGACACCGGCATTAGTGGAGAAGTTTGAAGACAGAGAGCCATCTACCATCACTCTCAGTGAGCGATCGGAGGGAAAACTGGATAACCAATTAAAAAGAACAGGTGGGAGCTTATTTAGAAGACCTGTATGCCAAACACGATCGAAAGCCTTTTGAGATGCAAAGAGCAACTTCTTGCGTTTCACGGATATTTTACATTCAATTTGTCCATTATGGGTAACATAAGCCAGAATATCACCAGTGGATCGACACTGATGAAATCCATACTGGCAAACATTGATCAGACGTAAGGTTTCTAGGTAGTTAAGAGTTGGTGGTTAATTGATTTCTCCGTTACTTTAGAAAGAGTAGAATTAACTGCAAAGGGACGATAATTGCTTGGGAGGGGTTTCTCGCCCTTTTTAGGACCTGGCTAAATATGAGCAAATTTCCAAGCAGTAGCAAAAACACCTTTGGAATAAGAAAAATGAAAAAATTCGGCAAAGAATAGGAGTAAGTTCAGGAGGTGTTTTACTAAGATCATTGATACATGAGTTGGAAGAAAATTGGGATGTAGCAGGTCAGCTTTATCCTTGGCTGAAGTGACAACAGAACCATCTGGGTTTGACAGCGGTGGGAGCAGAGATGGGCAAAAGTGGCGGCTAATAGCTTTGGCAAAAAAACCAGAATGCTCGGCCACCATTAGGGCAAGAACCAAGTTTTCTACTCTTAGCCTGTTCAAAATCTAGTTTGGACTGATTAATAACTGCTTTACAATTGTTCCAAGATCTGGTGTAGGCAGAAAATGAAACTGAAGAATTGGAAACAAGCCGATCACGATATGCAACATTCTTCTCTTGAACAGCCTTAGCACATTTATTGGAAAACCAAGGTTTTGTATAAAGGACAAGATTTTAAAGTGGATTTTGGGATAAAGGATTCCATTCCTCAAGAATAATTTCACTGACACGATCTGAACAAATATTGACATCAGAAGTGGTAGTAGTAGTAGTGACATGTGATGCAAGAAAGCTAGTGTATGAGCTTATGAAACATCAGCCAAAAAAAAAAAAGAAAAAGTTTTGATACAATTATCGGACCAAGGAAAAGAAGGAAAGAAATCTCGCAGGTCATCTCATTTTGTATTCTTGTAATACTAAACAGTACGAGGTTGGGAATAGTCATGAAATAAAGGTTCCATTGGAGAAGAGACAATCACCAAATTGTGATCTGAAGGACCAAGAATGGTTGTTTTTGAGAAAAAGATGAAGCATGTTGGCTTGTATGGTTAGGATTGTCCACTCTTCTGATAGGTGAATAAACAATCTGTGTAAGGTCACTAGCAATTGCAAAAGCCTCAGCATCTCGACAAGCTGGGGCTGTGTGACTAGAAAACGGATGCTAACTGGAGTTGTGAACCTTCAAATCACCAAGGAAAATTATCTCACTGTTAGGATAATTGGACTGGAGAATGTCAAAAGGCAGAGAGAGGAAGTCAAAGAGTTCCAAATGATTAGTGGAGGATTAGGAATTATGATTAATTATCCTAACACAGCCCATGATAACGGTAGAGGTAACAGATGAATTTCACAGAATAAGGTAGAGAGATTTTTAGCCAGAGAAGATCGAAAAGAGGAGAATCCAGATTTACCAAGTCTCTGATATGGAATATCGGAACGGATATATGCACTAGTAGCACCTTTGAGACGAAAACAATCATACAGCGAGCAAATAATTTGGGCATCTGAGATGAGCAGTAGTTCAATCAACCGATAACTGAGATTCTGTCAGAAAATGTACATGGAGTTTGATAGACTGCAAGTGGAAATGGACATCGTTAAGATTAGAATTGAGACCACGTATATTTGTGAAATGAACTAGGAAGTGTTATATTCACTTCCTAGTGTTATAAACTTGGAAGTTATATTTAGCATCACTTATGTCTCAGTGAGACCATGTCTACACTATTCCTTCTGTGTCTGCATTTGCGACTTAATCATATTTCAAATTAATCAAACTTATTTACAATGCTTCAAGCATTAATGTACATGACTGACGTGCCCTTATTTTTAATTATATTAACACAGCCCATGTATTTATTTGTCCCATGTTGACCCGCAGCAGGAACTGAAATCCCAGACACCGTTCTTTCCAGGCTGCTGAATGTACCCAATAATAGCAATGTAAGAATCACTTTCACCTCGGCCTGTGGCTCTCGTTAAACTATTAGTCTGTGTATTTTCCCGAGCTAGCAGTTTTCCGATCCACCTATCATGCCTCGAGAGCATCAGCAAATATTCTTGCACCACTTCTATTCAAATGTGTCTCATTCCTGTGAAAATACTTCCTTCTGTTAACAAGCACTGATCACGTTCAGAAAATTTCTATACCACGAGCCTTGTAAATTCTTTCCCAGGTCGAACTGATTGACAAAGCTCTCAATGTATGCTTGCTCCTATCGTATCTGGGCAGAATTGCAGACACATTCAAATTCAATTCTAACTCGCGAATTTTTGCAAAATTTTATGTGTTGTTCTATATTATTCTGGAATACTGCAGTCACTTATGAACGCCTTGCACTTATGAATTTTAAAACTGAATAGGTACTTATCCACCCATCTTCTCACTTAACTCACTGTGTTGGATTGATATGTATTGATTGCTATCAGTAAATCCTTTCTACATTGTATCTTCACAAATTTGAAGATCAATAACATTAATATATGTTAGAATAATAAGGGCCCAACACCACATCCCAAAAGCTCCCATTAATAACGCCATTAATATTTACCACAGCTGAAACTAGAGGACCAACGCACCAAGTGGCGGGACACGCAAATTTCAATAAAAGCATTACACTACTTTCTGTAATTAAATAATGTTTATGATTATATTTATATAATATATATTTATAATAATTTATATTTATTTAAATGGTTTTTTTTTTTATGTAAACCCCAAACACGAGAGGTATTAGAACCTATAGTACTTTGTACCGTAGGCGCCTCCGTAGCCAGGTGGGAAGGAGCAGCAGTGCGTAGCACACGCTTCTTGATTAGACCGGGGTTCGAGCCCATCACCACCAAATACGGAGGATGTGGAAAGGTCAGGGAATGACCACCGCATATCCCGGAGCAATATGGCCTTAGTTGCTAATGCTCCTAAAAACCAAATAACAAACAAACTAACAAACTAATTTTGTACCGTAGTACCGTGCTTGGGTTGGAGGTTGAGAAGACGAAAGAAGATATTTGTTGACATTGGACTTGAACTTCTGTAGACTTTAAATTTCTGGAAATATGTATGGAGGAAGTTTGTTCCACAAAACGGCAGTTGAATGAATAAACCAGGAAGATGACAAGTTAGTTCTGTGAGTTTGAAGTTGGACAGTAAATGGATGGTGTCTGGTGGCGGCAGGTATTCGGACTGTTTTGAAAGAGAAAGCAGGAATTATAGAAGACAATTCAGAAGAACAGTGCCCATGGAAGTATCTGTAGAAGAGGCATGCAGTAGAAACAGTACGTCTATGAGACAGTGAGTGGAGAGATTCTGTTAGAGATGAGTCATTAATTAAGCTAACTGCTCTCTTCTAAATGGAATCTATTGTAGAAGCCTGAGAGAGGTTTTGGGGGCATCGCCCCAGATGTGAGAACAATATTCCATGGTAGGGCGGATTTGCAATTTGTATAGAGTGAGCAGCTGTTTGGAAGAAAAGTAACGCCGACAGCGAAAGAGAAAACGAAGTTTATTAGATGCAGAGGACACAATATTTGTAATGTGCTTGTGCCAAGAGAGATTAGAAGTCAGGGTAATACCCAAAAGAGATATATCATTTTTCCTAGAAATCGAAGTGTTACCAAAGAAGATAAGCATAGAAGCAGAATAATCCTTTATGCGAGATAAAAGACAAGACTGGTTTTAGAATTATTGAAATCAATTAAGTTGTCTTTACCCCACTGGAGAATTACCTGGAGACTGGCATTTAAGGAATTGGTAATAGATTTTCGAGAAGTTGAAGCTGATTGAGCAGGACAAAGTTTCTCAAAATAGAAAGCGGAATGCATTGTGCTATCATCAGCAAAACTATGGATGGGATTTCCAGTTAATGGAAGAAGGTCATTAATATAGAAGAGGAAAAGAGTGGGGGAAAGAACTGAACCCTGGGAGATACCTTCATTAGTGGAGAAGTTAGAACACAGAGAGCCAACTACCATCACCCTCATTGAGCGATCAGAGAGAAAACTGGAAAACCAATTAGAAAAGACAGTTGGTAATCCATAGGATGGAAGCTTCTTTAGAAGACCTTTATACCAAACACGATCGAAAGCCTTTGAGATGTCAAGAGGAACTGATTCTGTTTCACTGAACTTTTCCATTGAATTAGTCCATAAATGGGTAACATAAGCCAGACTATCACTAGTGGATCGACATTGACGGAATCCATACTGGCGATCGTTGATCAGACGGAAGATTTCTAGGTAGTTTAAGAGTTGGCGGTTAATTGAATTCTCCATTACTTCGGAAAGAATATAAGTAATCGCAATGGAAATGGGGACTGTAATTGGATAGGAATTGTCATCCATTTTTAGGAACAGGCTGGATATGATCAAATTTTCAAGTAGAAGAAAAAACACCTTTGGAATAAGAATGTGAAAAAAGGCGGCAGAGAACAGGAGCAGAGGTTTTGAGAACAAGTGGAGAAATATTATCAGGATCTGGAACAATCTTTGCATAAAGATTCGCCAAAATTCTTCTGATATCCTTTTGACGGAAGGCCACAAGAGGCATTGAATGGCGCGTGTTGAGAATGGTGGGAGGTGTTTTACCAAGATCATAAATACATGAGTTTTAAGAAAAATGGGATGCTAGCAAGTCAGTTTTATCCTCGGCTGAAGTGACAACAGAACCATCTCGTTTGGCAGAGGTGAGCAAAAGTTGGGGCCAATAGCTTTGGCAAGAAACCAAAACACTCGGCTACGATTAGGGCAAGAAGCAAATTTTCTACTCTTACCTGTTCAAACTCTAGTTTGGACTGATTAATAATTGCTTTACAATTGTTGCGAGTTTTGGTGTAGGCAGAAAATGAAACTGAAGAATTAGAAACAAGCCAATTATGATATGCAACTTTCTTCTCTTGAACAGCCTTAGCACACTTATTGGAAAACCAATGTTTAGATAAAGGACGAGATTTTAAGCTGGAGTGTGGGATTAAGGATTCCAATCCCCCCAAGAATAATTCCACTGACACGATATGAGCAAACAGTGACATCAGAAGTTTTGAAACAGTAATCCGACCAGGGAAAAGAAATATCGCAGGTCATCCCATTTTGCATTCTTGTAATGCCAAAATGGGATGACCAGCGAGATTTCTTTTCTCGCAATACGAGGTTGGGAATAGACGAGACAGAGGCCTCATTGGTGAAGAGACAGTCACAAAGTTGTGATCTGAGGTGCCTAAAGGGTCTGTCACGTCGACCGTGTACTTAAAAGGGTTGTTTGTGAGAAAAAGATCAAGCGTGTGGGCTGTATGGTTAGGATAGTCCGGCATGCTTGTACGTAAATGAACAATCTGTGCAAGGCAGTCGTAATTGCAAAAGCTTCAGCATCTTCAGCAGCTGGGTCGGCGTGACTAGAAAACGGAAGCCAGCTGGAGTTGTGAACATTAAATCACCAAGGAACATTACCTTACTATTAGGAAAGTTGTACTGGAGAAAGTCAAGTTTCAAAGAGAGGAAGTCAAAGAGCTCCAAGTGATTAGTGGAGTTGGGAGAAAGGTAGAGTTAACAGATTAATTTGAGACAATGAGGTAGAGAGAGATTTTAAGCCAGAGAAGATCGAAAAAAGTAAATTTTTTCGATCAACCCTTCCCTATCTCTTCCATCATGCAGTATGATTGATGACTTTTGAGGTTATGATGAACGTCGTGGAGAGATCCAATATTCCTTACATTTCGAGGGCACAGCTCTAAAACGGTGTTCGCAGGTCGGCCGCTAGTTAGTACACCGGACCGAACCTATTGGTAACTCTCTAGGAGGCTTCCGGATCAGCTAGTGTATAATCTTGCTACCTCTACTCTGCCAGATAGTGACTGGAGGGAGTCCGAGTAGTGTGTATGCGGGGAGCATTGTCGAGGCCACGTTATGTCAAGAATCTGGGTATATTCTTACCACATGTACACCATATCCAAAAATTTCATTACTTCATAAAGCATGTCCCACCCACTTTTTCTTACCATTGAATACACTATGAATTGTCAAACTAATAGAGAAAGCTTATCTGCGAAAAGATCTAAACCTCCCAAGGACTTCCTAAGTCATTTCACAAATGTACGTGGTCTCAATTCTAATCTCAACGATGTCCATTTCCACTTGTAGTCTGCCAAACCCCATGTACTTTTTCTGACAGAATCTCAGTTATCGGTTGATTCAACTACTGCTCATCTCAGCTGCCCAAATTATTTGCTGTATGATTCCTTTCGCCTCAAAGGTGGTACTTGTGAATATGTCCGTTCTGATATTCCCTATCAGAGACTTGGCATTTTGGAATCTCCTCTCTTTGATCTTCTCTGGCTTGAAATCTATCTACCTGATTGTGTCACATTCATCTGTTGTCTCTACCGTTCTCCCAACTCCACTAATCACTTGGAGCTCTTTGACTTCCTCTCTTTGCAACTTGACTTTCTCCAGTCCAACCTTCCTAACAGTGAAGTAATTTTCCTTGGTGATTTTAACGTTCACAACTCCAGCTGGCTTCCGTTTTCTAGTCACACCGACCCTGCAGGTCGAGATGCTGAGGCTTTTGCAATTACTAATGACCTTGCACAGACTGTTCATTTACCTACAAGAATACCGGACAATCCTAATCATACAGCCAATTCGCTTGATCTTTTTCTCACAAACAACCATTCTAAGTACACGGTTGAAATGAAAGGTCCTCTAGGCACTTCAGATCACAACTTGGTGATCGTCTCTTCTCCGATGGAATCTTTATCTCATGGCTATTCCCAACCTCGTGCTGTTTGGCATTACAGGAATGCAAAATGGGATGACCTGCGAGACTTCTTTTCTTCTTTTCCTTGGTCGGATTACTGTTTCAAAACTTCTGATGTCAACGTTTTCTCAGATCGTGTCAGTGAAATTATTCTTACAGGAATGGAATCCTTTATCCCACACTCCACTTTAAAATCTCGTCCTTTATCTAAACCTTGGTTTTTCAATAAATGTGCTAAGGCTGTCCAAGAGAAGAATGTTGCATATCGTAATTGGCTTGTTTCCAATTCTTCAGTTTCATTTTCTGCCTATACCAAAGCTCGCAACAATTGTAAAGCAGTTATTAATCAGTCGAAACTAGAGTTTGAACAGGCTAAGAGTAGAAAACTTGCTTCTTGCCCTAATGGTAGCCGAGCATTCTGGTCTTTTGCCAAAGTTATTGGCCGCAACTTTTGCCCATCTCTGCTCCCACCTCTGTCCAAACCAGATGGTTCTGTTGTCACTTCAGCCAAGGATAAAGCTGACCTGCTAGCATCCCATTTTTCTTCCAGCTTATGTATTAATGATCTTGGCAAAACACCTCCCACCATTCCCAACACGCTCCATTCAATGCCTCCTGTGGTCTTCCGTCAAAAGGATATCAGAAGGATTTTGATGAATCGTGATGCTAAGAAAGCTCCAGGTCCTGATGGTATTTCTCCACTTGTTCTCAAAACGTGTGCCCCCGAACTTACTCCTATTTTTTATCGTCTTTTTTCACTTTCTTATTCCAAAGGTGTTTTTCCCCCTGCTTGGATATTTGCTCATATCCAGCGAGCTCCTAAAAAGGGTGACAAATCCCTCCCATCCAATTATTGTCCCATTGCAATTACTTCTACTCTTTCTAAAGTAATGGAGAAAGCAATTAACTGCCAACTCTTAAACTACCTAGGAACCTTCCGTCTGATCAACGATCGCCAGTATGGATTCCGTCAGAGTCGATCCACTGGTGATATTCCGGCTTATGTTACCCATTTATGGACTAATTCAATAGAAAGGTTCGGTGAAATGCAAGTAGTTGCTCTTGACATCTCAAAGGTTTTTGATCGTGTTTTGCATAAAGGTCTTCTAAACAAGTTTCCATCTTATGGTTTGCCAAATGTTTTTAGTAATTGGTTATCCAGTTTTCTCTCTGATCGCTCACTGAGGGCGATGGTAGATGGCTCTCTGTCTTCTAACTTCTCCACTAATGCCGGTGTCCCCCAAGGTTCAGTTCTTTCCCCCACTTGTATATTTCCTCCTCTTGTATATCAATGACCTTCTTCCATTGACTGGAAATCCTATTCATAGTTTTGCCGATGATAGCACATTGCATTCAACTTTCCATTTTGAGAAACCTTGTCCTGCTAAATCAGCTTCAACTTCTCGGAAATCTGCTACCAATTCCTTAAATGCCGATCTTCAGGTAATTCTCCAGTGGGGCAAAGACAACTTAGCTGATTTCAACCCTTCTAAAAGTCAGTCTTGTCTTATATCTCGCAAAAAGAATTCTTCTGCTCCTATGCTAATCTTTAGTGACACTCCGATTTCTACGAAAATGATATATCTCTTTTGGGGATTACCCTGACTTCTAATCTCTCTTGGCACAAGCACATTACAAATATTGCTTCCTCTACATCTAAAAAACTTGGTTTTCTCTTTCGCTCTCGGCGTTACTTTTCTTCCAAACAACTGCTCACTCTGTATAAATCGCAAATCCGCCCTGCCATGGAATATTGTTCTCACATCTGGGGTGGTGCCCCCAAAACTTCTCTCAGGCTTCTTGATTCCATTCAGAAGAGGGCAGTTAGGTTAATTAATGATTCACCTCTAACAGAGTCTCTCCACTCGCTTTCTCATAGACGCACTGTTTCTGCTGCATGCCTCTTCTACAGATACTTCCATGGGCACTGTTCTTCTGAATTGGCTTCTATAATTCCCGCTCTCTCTCTTTCAAAACAGTCCGAACACGTGCCGCCACCAGCCAACATCCATTTACTGTCCAACTTCAAACCCACAGAACCAACTTTTCATCTTCCTCATTTATTCATTCAACTGCCGTTTTCTGGAACAACCTTCCTTCTTATGTATTTCCTGAAAATTATAATCTACAGAAGTTCAAGTCCAATGTCAACAAATATCTACCTTCGTCTTCTCAACCTTCAACACAAGCACGGTACTAAGTACTATAGGTTCTAATACCTCTCGTGTTTGGGGTTCACATAAAAAAAAAAAAAAAAAAAATTCCAAATTACCAAGTTTCTGACAGGTAATATCGGAACTGACACAATCATACAGCGAATAATTTGGGCAACTGTGATGAGCAGTAGTCGAATCAATCGATAACTGAGATTCTGTCAGAAATAGTACATGGGGTTTGGCAGACTGGAAGTGCAAATTAACATCATTGAGATTAGAATTGAGACCACGTATATTTGTGATATGAATTAGGAAGGGTTTGGGAGGTTTAGATCTTTTCACAGTTAAGCTTACTCTATTTGTTTGACAATCATTTTGTAGTCAATAGTAAGAAAAAGTGGATGGGAACTTCTGTATGACGTAATGAAATTTTTGGATATGGTACACATGGTAAGAATATACCCAGATCCGTGACATAAAGTGGCCTCGACAAAGCCCCCCCCCCCGGCATACACACTACTCGGACTCCCTCCACTCACTATCTGGCAGAGTAGAGGTAGGAAGATTATATACTAGCTGATCCGGAAGCCTCCGAGAGATTTACCAATAGGTTCGGTCCAGTGTACTGACTAGCGGCCGGCCTGTGAACAGCGTTTCAGAGCTGTACCCTCGAAATATAAGGAAGATTGGATCGTCACGATGTTCCTGATAACCTCAAAATTCATCAATCATACTGCATGATGGAAGGGTTGACTGGAACTCAGCTCTGGAGCCTAAACATGGGTTCCACCACTTCAAGCCTTCAAAAAGCAAAGTGGTGGTATTGCACCAGTTGATGAGAGTCATCTACCATCTAGTATAGCCCTCTGTGTTACATCTAGTAACACAGAGGGGCGGCATTTCTCTATGTGGTGTGACCCCCACACCACGACCCCTGCTTGTGTTGGTTCACACCTGGATGGTCACCCACCTTGTGCTTGTGCTTGGAGGTTATACCCAGGATTACTAAGAATCCCATCATTGTGAAGGTGTAAGCACCGGATTTGGCTGTTAAAGACCGTCCGGACTTCGCCGAAATTGGGTCCACTTGACTTGAGTGTCACCTGATTATCAGTTCCATCAGGATTTTAGACTCCCAGGTAACAAGTGGCTTGTCTGAGAGAATGTCTGTGACAACCTCAAGGACCGAGGTTGTCACTATCACAAAATGGTGAATATCTAAATCGTCACGGCGCAAAAGAAAGCCCTGCGCAAAGCAAAAGACTGGCTTCTTACAATACAATGTGTACAAAAAGGATAGGAAGGGAGGAGGGGGTTATGCTATTAGTTAAGAAACACATAAAATCCAAGGAAGTGAAGCCAGTCGACATCGCTGGACAGTGAAGTGTCGAGTCAGTTTGGTGTGACAAAGCATTGGGAGATCAAAATTGAGAGTAGGAGTGTGCTATAGGCCTAATGACTGATGAGTATAATAAGAAACTGTACAGGGAAATAAAGTGAGTCAGTAAATCAGAGTCTTATAATGGGGGATTTAATTTCCCAGATATTGACTAGAATTTGTGGGTTGGTCACTCACACACTAGCAAGGCTTTTGTGGATTTATTGGATGATTGTTTTCTACATCAGCATGTTCGGGAGGCAACTAGAGGGAGTGATACTCTTGATCTGATTATCAGTAGTGATTCTTCGTGCATTAAGAATCTGCAGATAAAGGAACCACTAGGTGGCAGTGATCACAGTGTGCTGAAGTGGGATTTACTCAAAGAGGTAACTACCATCAGGGGTAAAGGGAAGGGTTTTTGCTTTCATAAAGGCAACGATGGTCTGAGATAGTATTTAAATTCTATACAGTGGGACCAACTGATGATGTTACCAACAGCAAATTCAAAATGGGAAGCATTCAAAGAACTTATCTTGGAAGCTACTAGGTGTTACATACCAACTAAGAAATATTGTTCAAGGTTTAGGCCTAAATGGATGTCAGATGAACTAATGAGACATATAGCAGAGAAGAAAAATGCATGGGATACATATAAATTAATATGTGACACAGAAGCCTATGATAGATATCAGCTGATCTGTAACCAACTTACAAAGGACGTCAGGCAGGCGAAGGTAGATTACGAGAAATTTTTGGCAAAGGATGCAAAGAAAAACAGCAAAGAGTTCTTTACTTATGTAAACTCTAGAAGGATGGGGATGAATCAGATCGATCCACTTGATATCGATGGTTCAACTGTTGATGATCCTGCTCAGGTAGCTAACAAACTAAATGAATATTTTGCATCGACATTCACACATGAGGAATTATTCAGCGAGGGGAATGCCAGTGGTGTATTCAACTCTGGCAGTAAGCTAGATAATGTTGTAATAACTGAGAATAAAGTGAAGGAGAAATTGTTGAAGATAAACACAAGAAAGGCACCTGGGGTGGATGGGATCTATCCAGTTATATTAAAGGAGGCAGCAAAGGAAGCAAGCAAACCCTTAGCCATAATAATGAGAACTTCCTTGGACTCAGGGGATCTACCCATGGACTGGAGAAGTGCAAATGTGACCCCAGTTCACAGAGGATCAAAGGCTGACACAAATAATTATAGACCTATGAGTTTCTGTTCCAGGAAAATTAATGGAGGCACTGGTTAAAGAAGCACTGCAGGATCATCTAGATAAGACTTCAGTTATAGCTCGGACACAGCATGGTTTTGTTAAGGGGAAGTGTTGCCTGACCAATTTGATTGGATACTATGATGCAGTCACAAAAGAACTGGGTGTAGAGAATAACTTTGATATTATATATTTGGATCTTAGAAAGGCCTTTGTTACTGTTGTACATGGAAGACTGCTGAACAGTTTGGAGCAGTGTAGCATTGGAGACAAATTGCTGCTATGGATAAAGGGATGGTCGAGTGGGAGAAGACAGAGTTTGGTAATCAATTGACACTGCTCTTCGTGGACTAATGTTATTAGTGGAGTCCCGCAGGGTTCAGTGTTGGGTCCATTATTGTTTTCTGTATTTATAAATAATATTAATGATGGTATATCAAGCTTAATGTCCAAGTTTGCAGACGATACAAAGGTTGCAAGGGTTGTTAAGGACACTACTGACAATATGCTGCTGCAACAGGATCTGGAATGGTTGAGCAGATGGGCTGAGAGGTGGCAAATGAAGTTTACCATTGACAAATGTAAAGTACTACATATGGGAAACAGCAACCCCAGTGCAACGTATCAACTCTGTGGTACTACACTGACAGTGGTAGAGAATGAAAAGGACAGGGGGTTATTGTGCAGGCAGATATGAAGTTCTCTGAGCAGTGCACACGGGCTGCAAGAGTAGCTGATGGTGTTTTGTCAACGATATATAGGAATTTTTCTAGCAGGGATAAGGTGATTATTCCCTTGCATAAGGCAATGGTCAGGCCACACCTTGTGTACTGTATACAGGTCTGGAAACCTCATTTCAAGAAGGATGTAGAGCTGCTGGAACGAATACAGAGAAGGGCAACAAGATTAGTGAATGGAACAAAGGGTTGCTCTTACGAAGAAAGGCTAGTGTCTGGAGACTAGGCACCGGCGAGGTGATCTGATAGAGGTGTATAAAGCCCTGAATGGTTTGAGCATGCTCAATGCCGATGGGATTCTTCTTCTTGCTCAGAATAATCATCTGAGAGGGCATAAATTCAAATTGAGGAAAGACAGATGTAGGATAGGTGTGCAGGAATTTGCCCTTAGCCAGCGGGTAGTTGGAACAGACTTCAATTCTTTGTTGTGGAAGTTGATAGCCTAAATAAATTTAAGGCTCAGATGGACAGGTATTTCGAATGAACGGAGGGTCGAAATGGAAGTTTTTTTTTTTTTTTTTTCTTTGGCTGATGCGGCATAAGCTTGCTGTCTTGCATCATATGTCTCTAATAATGGTAATGCTAATACTGTACTGCTATGTACTCTCTCTCTTCCCCTAAATACCCGTTTATTCATAGCAGTTACTTTCTACCAGTACATCACTCCTCGAATTTGTGTAGCGCATGTTCATCTCTAAAAGTATCTAAAGCTTTTATATGATCACAGGATATAGTCCAAATTATGTTTGCATCGAGTTGCTTCGTACCTACCTCATATTAGCCAGACAAATAAAAAAATAATAATAAATATATAAACTATTATATTAGTGTTTCCTGGAAAGTCACTTGTACTACCCGTGTGTACTGTCTGTGAATTGCGTGTCGTTTGGTCGACTTGCCTGTTTTGCTGTACGAAAAACCCGTTTTTGCAGAGAAAACAAATGCCCGAGATCGACTAACTCAGCCATGGAGTGAAAAAGCCCATAAATGCTTCTCGCTTCATCGACAGGATTCAAATTCAGGCCTTTTTCACCCGGCCTTGGGAGGATGGTAACGATACCACTGTACTACACATGCAGACATATTGGTCAAAAAAGTGACATAGTATTTTATGGAAAGTAACCCCAGGGACTCACATCTGGTGAATATGGGCTTGGCACACCCAGGTCCCTGAGCTGGACATCATTCTTCTCTTCCTTGGTGATTCCCTTTTATCTTTATCTCTCTCTGGGTAGTTCAGAATTTTTTTTTTTTTTTTGGCTGGTGCAGCATAAGGCTCAGGCTTCCTTGCACCATATGGCTAATAATAATAATAAGTGGCTCCGGTTGTTTCCCACATCGTACAGGGTAGCCATAATTAAAGTATTCCTATTCAGAGCTCTATGTAGCTCTAAGTAATAAGCTGAATGCCACCAATATTAGCAAGTAAACTATTCAAGGCAGGGGGAGAAGGATCCCGTGGAAAACAATTTAGTTCCAAGATCTTCTGATAGGGTTGAATATGGCGCTGTACAAGAGGAAAGGCATGACCAAAAAATAAATAAGACAAGCCTCAACGAAATTACAAATTTTTATTTGTACTCTTTGCAAAAAAAAGAGAAACTGAATTGCACCTAAAGTTTTAAATCCAAACTAAAAAATAAGACACCCAAGGGAGCAGAAAATTTGCATAAATCTGTGTTAATTTAATTTTGACAGCAGCAGAGAGCAAAAAGGCACAACGCAAACATCGCAAGAGTATTCTGTAAGTTTACTGTTAACAATGCGTCTCTCTGCCTGATAATGCTTTAATTGCGAAGTTGTTCTACTTTAATGGATGCAATGCAGCAGCCGCTCTGCGTGAACTGAGACGTTGTAAGAATTTATAACCTCCTTTATCAGCTGTGGCAGTTAGGATGATTAACAAATTTGAGGAAACTGGGTCCTTTGTTGTTAAGCCTGGAAGAGGAAGCAAGCCTGTTTCCCTTCAGGTAGCAGAGGAAGTTGCAACGGCTATTGGCGACTGATCCATGGATACAGCTGCTGGAACTAGTAGCAGCGAGGCAATTGAATGTCCCATATTCCATTGTGGAAAATTCTTCAGAAACTAATCCACTATTATCTGTACAAGATCAGTCGCCAGCAGCAGTCACAAAGATATGATCCTGAAAAACGAATGGCATTTGTTCTAACGTTTTTGGCCAGAATGAAAGTGGACAATGCCTGGCCATGGAACATTCTTTGGGGAGATAAGGGCCATTTATTATCTCCTTGGGACTGGCAACACTCAAAACTGCTGAACGTGGGCTTCAGAAGCACATGCAATTCAGCAAGTCCCATTGCACTCTCCGAAAATAGTCTGGAGTGACTTCAAATTTCATCCTAGGGCCATGTTTTCGAGGAATTGCACCCACCAGTTCCATTACAGCAGAAAGATATCACATGCCGAGCAGTTTCATTATTCCTCAACTGCAGCAAAGATGCCTAGATGAGACAATTTTTATGCAAGATGGAGCTGCTCATATCACACGACCGGTACAGCGGCTTCTCCGGCATAATTTTACTGCAGAAAGTCAGTCGTTTTTCCATTGCATGGCCACCACGTTTGCCTGACTTGCCTGTCTTAAAGGGCAACGTAATGCAGAACATTACTCCAGAGATGTATTCTGCAGTCGAGCACACCATGCAATTTCTGTTCTAGAACAATAGTAATCACATCGACAGCCAACTCCACCATCAGAAGTAAAGTGTGAGTGAGTTTGGAGCTGTGAAATCATTTCCTGTGGGTTTATTTTTTTTTTTGCAGAGCAGAAATAAAATTTTTTAATTTCATTGTTTGTCTTAGTTATTTATTTGTTGGTACTTTGTCATGTCTTTCCTCTTGTACAGTGACAATCATCTCCTATCGGCAGATTTTGTAATTAATTTTTTTTTTCATGGGATCCGCCCTATGCCTTGAATAGTTAATTTCACCAAATAGTAATAGTAATTTCACCAAAATTACTTATTAATTTTGGTGAAATCCCGCTTATTACTTGGAGCTACAGAAAGCTCTGAATAGAGATATTTTAATTATGGCCACCCTGTACTTTGTGAAGTAGGAAACTTCTGTAAAAGCCAGAAAAAGGGTAATGTATGGTTCGTGTCAGAGTAGTGTTGTTGTTGTCCTACTCAGGAGACTGCTTGAGTTGCATTGTGCCAAGGTTTACACTTAAATCCCACCTGGATGAGGATGTATCCAGGTCAGCAAGGAGAAGAGAATGGGAACACAGAATAGTGACTTAGAGAAGGCTGAAACATTGTGACTGGGAGCTGGTTGTTGCCAGGATAAGGCACCTCTGCTTGAAAAAAAAAAAAAAAGAAAAAAAGTAGCAAATGTGGACAAGATCTCCCTTTAACAAATACTGTATAACCTTGTGATTTTCATATAACTGCGTTTATTGTGAAGATGACTTCTCAGTCCATTTCCTGAATCGCCAATTCCGTTATTTTCCTAGGCAAAGAGTTCAAGCATACAGGATTATAATTAATCATTTTGGCCATTAATCTCCCATCCCATTTCTTGAAAGATTAGCATTTTCACCCCTACAATTTGCATGCACATTATGTATTTATATTAAGGCAAGGGTCTTTATAACAATTCTAACTCAGATTCCTTTGAACTTTTGCCTACTGGAAGTTATGGGAAATTGAACCTTTCGAATTTTCACTTTGGAAGCCAAGGGTATTTGCTATGTATTATGAGTTTTCCTTTAGTTGTTTTGGCTCAATATTGTAAAAATTGATTATGAAGCTATCTGGCTGGGCTAATTGTTTGATCACAAGTGTTGGTCTTGTGTGACATAACTGAATTGATACGATGTTTATTAGCCAAAACTCTCGATTACTCTTATCTTAACTTGCATCTGAAGTTTATTGATGTAACTGAATTTAACTATTTAACTTGTACTTAGTAATGGTAAATGCTATATTTGTGATATGCTGTAAATTATTGCTTTTCTTAAGCTTGAAGATGTCTGGAAACCAACTCCTGACATTATATATACTATTTCCATATGATTGCATCTCTTCAGGGTTTGAAGATGTGTTTGGATGATACTTTCTGCTTTTATTTGATGTAATTATATGCTGTACATTACCTCATTACTTTGCAGTTTGTAGAAGTGACAGGTTGACTACTTCCAGTCTCTGACTCTTGTTGTTATATGTGATGTACTTATACACTGTAAATAACTTCATTTCTTCAGAATTTGAAGAACAGGATGACATCTTCCACTCTCTATTCCACTATTTTTCCTTTTTAATTCTACTGACTTCTATTTCATGATGGGTCCCTCTGTGATCCTTCTCTTTTCTATTCTATGCAATCCCATCCACTACCCATACTTCACTTAACTTGTATAACTTTTCTTCTTCAGTTGCACTTACAGGGACTTGTCCTGTCTAAGTGTGGCAAGATGAAGGTCCTGGCTGCCTCCTTGTGGTAGGGATGTAAAGTGAGACATGGCTAACTGGTGTTCCTGCTTCTCACCTACTAAGAGTCAGGCACAGGTCACCACACACAGAACACTACATTTCACATAAAATAGCCAGCATTGGCATTAGCCTCACCACAAGATGTTTACAAGCAGCTAATGGGGGGGACCCTGGGATCCATTAATTCAACATATGAACACTATTTATAGTTTTCAGAACCCCTTGACTCAAAGGCTATTCTCTTAATTATCACAAAAAGTTTGCTTATATCTTTGCTGTTTTTTAATATAACTAGCTAGATTCCTTCAGATTCAAATGCCTTTTACTTTTAGCTTGAATAAATTATCATGCAGCATCCCCAAAGCATCAATGGCCCACTCCACCTAATACTGCACATTCAGCTACTTCTTTAACAGGATATCTTTTAGACTTGTCTTCAGTTAATCTGTATATCTGCAATTTTGGTCAGGTAGATGAAAACTTTGTGGATTAACTCAATATTTCAGAAACTACAAGGCTTTTGATTGGAAATTTTTATCAGCATGGTCAACATTTGTTGTCAGAAGGGGCCTATTCTGTATACAGCTTACATTTGCACAAAGGTAGAGCAAGGGTTTTTGGCAATATGATTGAGATACTTTAAGGTTTCAGGGAAACTGAGCTAGGGAGTGGATAATATAGATTTGAGTTTATTTAATGATATAGGGTAATGCTTGTATACATGTCACAACTTCTTATTGGTTGATACAATGGCCGATATCGGCATGAGGATATTGACATTTCTAGTGCCAGGAAAGTTAAGCTTAAGTTCCTGTATATTTTAATACAGAGTAGTAAAATATACAGGAACACTGTCTTAACTGCATATAATGTCAGAAGTGTCATCAATAAAACAAGTGAATTAGAACTTCTGGTTAGGAAAACCAATCCTGACATAATAATCCCACAGAAAAGGTTAGGCTGATAAAGGCAGATTAAGAGAAATTCCTGGCTAAAACGGACAAGATAAGATTTTCACTTCAATACAGAGATAAAGCAGATCAGACCTTTCCAGATGAATATTTATAGACAAAGGACCCTTCATGGTGAGAAACAGTTCAAGCAAAGCTGGAAACACAAATATTGAAATTGCAGATTTTTTAGAAAAACTTTTGAGCCTATAAGCAAGTAGGGCAACTGGAATTGACAATATATTATATTCAGTAATTTTAAGGGAGGCAGCTTCTGAGGGAGCCAATATGAAGTCATCACTAGACTTAGATTTCCTTGGTTTAGAGAAATGCCAAAAGTATCATCAATACATAACAGCAGTTCTAATAGTGAAGTATGTAACCAGTCAGCCTGACTTTAGTATTGGCAAAATTATGGAAACAACCAAGACTGCACTACTCAAAATCATTTAGACACAATCTGGCTGTCATGGAAACATACAATGGTTTGGTTAATGGAAAAATATTTAATTAACTGATCCGGCTATCCATTTTGAGTTACTTGTAAACCAGATGTAGGAAGCAATTTTGACATTGTATACTTAGATTTCAGCACAGCAGGTGGTTGTCCTGCATGAAAGTTTATAAGCTATACCATGTTGGAACCACAAGGAAATCCTTGGTTGTTTGTTATTTGGTTTTTAGGAGCATTAGCAACTAAGGCCATATTGCTCCGGGGTATGCGGTAGTCATTCCCTGACCTTTCCACACCCTCTGTATTTGGGCTCAAACCCCGGTCTAACCAAGAATCATGTGCTATGCACTGCTGCTCCTGCCCATCTGGCTACGGAGGTACCCTGGAAATCCTTGGATTGAAGAATGGCCGCAGAGGGCTGTGATTAATGGTTACTCTTCAGATTAGGCTAACATAAAAAACGGGGTCATCAAGGATATAAAGCCATTGTTCTTGATTTTTTAAGTGACATTGAGAAAGGAATCGAGAGCATATCAAGATTGGTAGAGTATTTAATAATCAGCATCAAGCAGAGCTTCTTCGAGGACAGTCAAAAAACTGGCAGCCATTTTAATGCAGAAAAATGCAGTCTTTATGCATAGCACCCTCCCCTCCCAAAACTTGTATACTTCGGTGGGATTGAACTAAAAGCAGTGGAGGAAGAAAGTGATTTGGGAGTTTCGACATGGTCAGACAAATTTCTCTGAGCAACGTAGACAGGAGGCAAGGAAGGTCGGTGATGTTCTATCCATTACTGAACATTTGCTTATAGATATATAGAGATCATAATCTCACTGTATGTGTGACTACAATTTGGAAATTGTGTTCAAATATGAATACTGCATCTAAAAAGGCCAAGCTTCTTGAGAGGGCCCAAAGAAAGGCAATGTGCCTGGTGAGATGCCAACAGTAGTGCTTAAATATTATTGATTCTTCATGTTCTAATTGAATTTGAAATGGACAAATCTGCAGTAAAAGGAAGTTAAATATCTGAAAGAATTTAACTGTATTCTGTAGTGTGCTTTGATCACTTTCCACTATTTCAGAGCTTGGAAACTAGACACACAGACTTGACTGAGCTCTATAATGAAAGGAAGCAAAATGAATTTGGATAAAATCTTGATTGTTACAATTCCAGAATTAGAGGCCATAAATTCAAATTACAGGAATAAATCATCTCCATGAGTTGCTAAGGTTGAAAGCTCGGAGAAATGCAAAGGGCAGCTGGATAGATACCCGTGTGTGGTAATCAAATAGGGTAATTTATTTTCATTATTTATTTCACTGATTTATTTTCTTTTAATTTTTTTGGCTGGTACAGTAAATTCCTATTTCTTCCTTGCACCATATGGCTAATACTTTCCTGCACATATATGAAATTAGTTTACTGCTTTCTTGCTTCATGAGATGGTTATATCTTTAAGCCTCTCTATCTTTTCTTTCTTTCACTACTGTCACATTCAATACTTTTGGGTTTTAGAGTTGAACATGCTTTGTTTTCGTGGTTTGTTGTGAACACTGGGCCCATGGAACAATGCCACAGGCTATAAGCAAGTGGCCCATGCAACAACATAAATTTTGTATTCAAAACAGCAGATATCCAGCTGCAAAAGAAGCTTGAAATGGAAAATTTTACAAGACTCATCTCATCAGGATAATACATGCAGAATACAGTTTGCACATACAGACATTATTGACTTATATGAACTGAAACAGCAATCCAGTATTCAATACAAGTCCTGGTTGCAATTAAGTTAGATAATGATGAATCAAAAGAATATTTTTAGAGCTGTCATCCAGAGAGCATTTTCACTTTGATACAAGATTCACATCACATAAGTTGTGTCATAGGTAATAACTGTATTCTTCCAATAGATGTAGCTAGCTATTGAGTACATATCACATTTCTATCAAAATGGGATAATGTTAAAAATACATTTCTACCAAAATATCTCCAGAAAGTAGTTTAACTGATTTAGGGGAGCCTGCCAATTATTAAAAGTTCTTGAGGACAAAGCAGCATGATATTTTCCAAATGAAATTTCATTGCTGGAATGAACTATTAGGGACCAAAGTATATGGTTCATTGTCTTCTGTCCTTTTCTCCAGTGGCAGTATGAGTCTTAAAATTTTGGGGTTCCAGAAGCAGCTAAGCCACAACTTCCCAAACATGAAAAATTCAAGGTGCTATAAAAATTTTGAACACATTCAGCCCACAAGTTTTGCAGATATATGGCTCTTGATCTCATAGTCTACAATCAGCATAACTCAAAACAGTGAACTGTTTAATAATTTAAAGTAGTCAATTTGAAGATCATTGGTGGCTCTTGATTTATTTCCTAGAATTTATTATTGTGTCTGAGTTTATTCATGAAACCTTTTCTCTCTTTGTAGCATTGTTGTTGCAGAGAAGCTAATTTAGGATAATCATTGATCTCCTATGGTTGCATGAGAATTCTGACAATATGCCAACAGTAGTGCTTAAATATTACTGATTCTTCATGGTTCTAATTGAATTTGAAATGGACAAATCTGCAGTAAAAGGAAGTTAAATATCTGAAAGAATTTAACTGTGTTCTGTGGTGTGCTTTGATCACTTTCCACTATTTCAATAAAGGAATATGAGCGGGTAGTTAAACTCTATGGTTCTTCCACAGACCTCTTCCACATGCATCAAATCTTGGTCTAGTGGAAATGGAAAAACTGTCAAGTTATTCTGAACCACATTGGAAAAAGAGTATCCTGCAATATCTGGAAGAACTTTTTATGTTTTGTTACCCTTCTCAATTTCCTATCAACCCAAGCCTGTTCTCTAGTGTGAAGACACCCAAGGGGAGGGAAAAAAAAAAAAAAAAACTGTACCATCTATGGAAAAATTAAGAGTTGTAGGGTGATCTCTATATCTGTCTATCTACTCCCAGGGTGTCCTGGATTCATTCAATGCAATATTTAGATAGTTTGAGGCCAAAGTACATAGTTTCTCTGGAGGGGGGGGGGTTGCAAAACTGTACCACTTCTCCCCGGTATATCTTGTCTTACAAGGATTGACCCCACCAATATCAAGTATCCATTAATGTTTCCTGATATTTGTATCATAATCTTGTAAATTATGGTTTTAAATTTCTAGTGATTATTGCTTAAAATAAATTAAATAAAAAGCGATCAAGTAAGTTATTTTATTCAGAGATACGATTTAATTTGCATTAAAAAGTTCAAAAAATATGAGAATTATAATTGGCGTCGAATAACTTAGAGGAGAAGTGATGGAGGGGGGGGGATAAGTGCAACATGACAACTGGACAAGAATTAGTGTGGTGCACGAAGACCAGATGAGGATTAATGTGGCAGGGAAAGAAAAAGGCTGGGAACCACTGATCTAGACTAACAGAATTTATGCAAGGTGTATACCCTAGGGTTCCTCCCATTCAACAGGCAGCCCAGAAGGATGTGCTATTTGGCAACCAGCCTATTCCTGTTCTGTCAACCACAAGGGAAGAGCCATGGCAGACCCTTGCCTATGAGCTTAAACTATTGGTCCTGGAAAACGTCTCTGTAAAGGATTTGTTCCATAAAGTAATTCCAGGATTTCCCACCTTGTCAAAGAAAGACTGTTATGGCAGATAATTTTATAAAAAAAAAAAAAAAAAAAAAACCTGAAAATGCTTCAATATTTTAAAAGCGAACCTCATTTTTAATTACCCGCTAAAAATAAAATTATAAGTCATTAATGATTTAATCAAAGCATTAAAGCCTGCTATTTAACTTCTAAAATGAAATATGGAATAAAATAAATCTTTGATGATGACACAATAGTAGATTTCAAAGTTTATAAGAAGTCTTACAACTCACTACAGTGTTTAATTCCAATCAGTTGACCAGATATCAGTTTGTATCCATATTTTGAAAACATGGGCAAAAGTGGCATGTTGGTGACAGGCTTCTCAATTTTCTTTTGCTGAATGCAGAACTCTATATGTTAGCTTAGAACACCTAGGTTACAGGCACCAGATACCAGTGATGCTAATCTAAAGGAGCAGCATCACTAGATGGGCACCTTATCATTACAGATGCCTACATTGGGGAAGCAACATTTGACATTGGCAATGAATCTAATCTAATGCTATGGTATGACTGGATGGTCATGTGATAAATTCTGTGACACATCTCTTAATGGTTATTTTTAGTGAAAAGTGGCTTACTGACATAGTCATATAAAGCCGAATAGGACTTTATTACATCCTGTACATGACAATAAAAGTTAATCATGTTAAGAAATTTAAAAACTAATTTTTGACCCTAAACTGTGACCAGTAACTCAAGAGTTACTGGTCACAATCTATATAATAACAAAAGCTGATCTGACATAACAAAACAATCAGGAATCTCTAGTAAAATTTTTATTCTGCCATATTGCAACAGTTCCAAAATTAAGGGCACTATGCCAAGCATTAAATTTAACTAGTCAATTAATGTTACTTGACTAAAAAAAAAAAAACAAAAAAAAAAAAAAAACTGGTTTTTGGGACAGTCAACTAAGTTCAGGATGCTATATTAGTACTAGCACTATTATGAATTTGTTTGCAGTACTTACACCCAGTGTGGTCTTTCTGAGGAAATGAAAATTATCTCTAACTGTTATTTTTAAGATTCCCATAATCAAAACAAGCTTATACATATTCCCTTCTGTGTGTTTTTTATTTATTATTTTTCAACTCAAAATCAATGCTTGGCTTGAGGCTTCATTTGTTTTTTCACATATCCTTTATTTTATATTTACAGAGGTGAAGTGAATACTCATATATTAAAAATAAGTGAAAAGATAAGCAATCTGTACTGTTTTTATGAAGTGCTTTCATAAAAACAGCACAGATTAAGAGCCAATTAAATGTCTTTTGTGCAAAAACCACTACAATTGTCTCATGAAGTTATGATAATTCTTAGGAGGCACTTTACAATATTTTAAATGTATTCCTCAGAATTATTCTCCATTTTATAAGAATATGGCTTAAATTCAGCATCCTTTAAGAAGAATCATAACACCTATAAAATTAGTTCTTTCTTAGAGAATGAAAGAGAAAATAAATTTTCAATTTCAAAATATAAAGTATGAACATCCAAATTTTTCAGATATGGCAGATAATTTCATTAAAAAAAAAAAAAACTGAAAAATGCTGCAATAAATATTTTAAAAGCAAACCTCATTTTTAATTACCTGCTACAAACAAAATTATAATTCACTAATGATTTAATCAAAGCATTAAAGCCTGTTGTTTAACTTCTAAAATGAAATCTGGCATAAAATAAATCTTTGATGATGGCACCACAGCAAATTTCAAAGTTTATAAAAAGTCTTACAACTCACTATGATGTTTAATTCCAGTCAGTTCTACTTTACTAGATATCAGTTTGCATCCATATTTTGAAAACATGGGTATCTGTGTAGGGAAATATTCAAACTCATCAGCAATTTTTTCAACAATATCTTCTTCCTTAATCTGTAGACTCTGGTATCCATGTTTTTTTAAATAGTTCTTGATACAAAGCTTAACCTCATTTTTATGAAGGGGAAGAAATGGCACAATATGAAAATTACTGAAGTTCTGGATATCCTTATACCAGGAATATGAATCATTTAAGAGATTTAATTTAATTTGTTCAATTTCCACTTCAGATAAAGATTTGTTTAATTTATATAAATCAATAATGGTATTGCTTGTGTGCCATGTATTAGTGTTGGATATAAGGATGAATATCACAGGAATTTTTGGCTTTGCCATATCCCATCTTTTTAAGATTATTCCTAATTCCTGAACAAGAAAGCTTTGACTTTCATCCAGTCCATCTAAAATAAATAGGGTTGGAGCACAGAAATGTAAACGTGAATTAATCCATTGCCAAAGGAAACCCTGTTCATAACTCCATGATGAAGAGAACAAGACAGTATGTGGTTCAAAAAATCTATAGACTGTTTTAGCAGGAAAATGTTGAGCTAAAATTGATGATACCAAAGTTTTTCCTGTTCCAGTCCCACCAATGAATAACATCACAGAAGTGGATTCTGAAATTATGGTGGTCTGAAGTACATTCATTATATTTTCTAGAGCCTTTTCCTGTCCATACACTTCTGAGTGGAGTGTCCTATTTATTTCTGTTATATCAATTTTGTCTACAGAAACACAAGTGTATAGTTGAAACCACGATAATATAAAAGAAATTAGTACCAAAAGAAGTGCAAGTAAAATTAAATATATCCAAAATCTACTCTTTTTTGAACGTATAAACCCATCACAGTTAATAGGAAATTCTGTTTCAGGATTCCTCTCAGCAACAAAACTAGAAGCATCTCCTCCACCTCCAACTTCTTCACCATGGCCTCTCTTTCTCTTTTTCCAAGACACTAATTCATTTGTTGGAACTGGATACAGAGACTTGGCAGACTCTAAAGGAAAAATTATGATATTTCAGCTTTAGTGAAAGCAGAACTGCTTTCATAAAAACAGTACAAATATTATAATATTATTTATAATATAATAATTAATTTAATATAATTTTTTCCTGCTTTTATGATAAAATACAGAGATATATGCAGCTACAAGAAACCAATATAATTTTAAAAAATTGCTAAAATTTTCATTAACAAAATATGTTTAACTTTCTAGCAAAAAGTAGATAGCAAGAAGGACATAGTGAATGAAAAGGTGGTATCGCAGGAGTGATCATCATTTGTACATTACAGTGATCTATATACCTGCTAGGTATAATAGTTTGGATGATGGTAATTACCTTAATGGAAGATAAGATCTTTCACTAATAATAATAATAAAAAAAAAGTAATCTAAAATCCACATATAAAGTTAGCTAATTCACTCATTGAGGCAACTTTTTTTTTTTATAGTGATTAATACTGCTATGATAATGCACTTTACATCCTTTGCATAATGTTCAAATGATGAGATTGAGAATTTTCTGAGACTGTGAGCTGGATAAGGAAAAGGAGTTGTAATGCTGCACCGTTTTGCTCTGTAAAAGCTAATGAAGATATATTAAATCTTCCTTAAAAACAACTTAACTGCATTATTTAATCTTAATTATACAGACAAACAAGTTAGTGCATAGCATTGTTTTTGTTACATCTCATATTGTGAATGCCTTTACAATGAGTTTCCCTGACATTGCACTACTTCAAATAAGCAATGCTTCACTAGTGTACAGAAGACTAATGCTACTTATTTTCAGCAGATACCACCAACCAGACAACACTGTTTTGAAGCTTGCTGGTCTCTTATTGGTGCGAGTAGGTAGCCTGGTGATATAACGAGTGACCACCCAGTTATGAAGTTTAAGGTAATTAAGGTAATTACCATCATCCACAAAATGAGATGCCAGATGATGTGCGATCATAAAGACTAAAAAGGGCTTTAGGGCTGAAAGCCTCAGACCACAGGAAATTTACTAGATGAACAAGTTAGCGAAAAGCATCATTTTAGTTTGTAGTAAATCAAAGTAGGTGAAATAGCATTGTTTTTGTTACATCTCATATCGTAAATTTCCTGGAATTTTCCTCGTATTGTAAATTTTCAGGGAAGAACTATACAAACTGTAAGAGTGGGTGGACATGTGATATATGGGAAGTGTTTTTTTTTTTTTTTTTTTTTTGCTGATGTTGTGTAAGCTTGCTTTCTTGCATCACTTGCCACTGTTAATACTAATGATGCACATAACAGAAAAGAATGTTTGCAAAATAGAAATGCAGGATAATAACAGACTACCACAGCACAATGACATTACAATTACTGACAGTCAGTTTGTTAATGAAAATAAGCAGAAATTAGCAAAATTTAAAAATAAATTCTAGTTGTAACAATTTTTTTTGTGTGTGTGTATATATATATATACACACAAAAAAATGAGAAAAACTGGGGTTTGCAAAAAAAAAAAAAAAGAAGGTGGAGAAACTGTCACCAACTACATTACAACGATGATATGGAGAAGAGGCAAATCAGGTAAAAAAAAAAAAAAAAAAAGAAATGCCCACACTACCCAAGTACTGAGATTCTGACAGATGGTCCTGAAGAGGTTTACAAATGAAATGTGGTGTGGAAGTTTGCCCACAACTGTTTTACTATTTCAAATGCAAAAAGAATACATTTTTAACTTTTACTGCAATTGGATATGAATCTTGGATTCACCACTATTAACCTGGAAAACAAGAGACAGTGTAAGGAATTTTTCCATGAAAAATCCAAGCTGTCAAAAGTGATATAGAGTTTTTTTTTGACTTCATGAATGTTACCACAGCATCCACGTAAACGACAAGAATTCCACACCCTCTCATAGACTAGATTTGATCACAAGTGATGCGGCTTTTCCTCAAAGTTTGAAGAACATCTCTAAGACAACAAAGAAGTGGTTGGCTTTACCAAAAACAAGAAGAATTTTACTTTCCATTGAGAGGATAACAGGAGTTATTGGTTGATCAATGTGCAGAGGAATCACATTCTGCATAAAATTCCAAATATCCTTTCTAAGGAAGACCAGGCATCACACGATGGAGAAGACTGTATAATCAGAGATGCATACTGTCACAGTATGCATCTCTGGATTATGAGACTGAACTTCCTTCAAGAAAAGTGGTCCAGTTACAAAATTCGCTATAAGCCACAGCAAAAAGTAACATATAGAAAATGGAAAGGCACTTTGTATGTGGAAAAAATGTGATGTTAATTGTTTAAATATCTCAGAGACTAATTCTGAATCAAGCACTATTATTGTTCAAATTTCAGTACTAAAAGTTTTTAATTATTAGATAATTGAACTCACTTGGTGATGTATTTAAATTTCAAAATTCACAGTCTGTCACACAAATTATAAAAAACACAATTTTCAAACCAGTTTGTTTCGCTAAAAGGAATCATTGTACTTACTCCATAAAATAAAATAAAATGGTATGCATTTTATTTATTTGAGACAAAATTGCTGCTGCTGCTAGCTGGAGTGATAATTACACACGTGATCAGGGCATAGTTCTACGAGTTTTGTAGCAACTTAAGAGCATCTGACAGCTGTTGTTAGTAATGGAACACAAAAAAGGGCATTCAGGGAGAAAGTAATTATAATTAATGCATTTAGTTGAAGCCTAAAGTTTGCCTGTAGTTGTAAATAATGTTTCTAAAATAGAAAAAACATGGCTTAAGTGTTTTTTTTTACAGTTGCAAAGTTTCCTATGGTTTGGATTTAGCTGATTATTTTGTGAGAGAGTTTTATTCAGTAAACAGTGTTAAAATGGATAATGAAATGACCATGAAGCTTAAATCAGTCATGAATTAAGAAAAGGAAACTATGTAATGAGCAAGATAACTTAGTTCAATTTTACACAGCAGATCCCTTCTAGTTACAAGCAAGGATAGAGCTCAACACATCTTCAGTTTTTCATGATAAATAAAGTAATACAAAGATGAAAGCCAGAATGATGAATGTGGAGATAAGCTCAATTTAATCCTCCTCATAAATAAAATGCAAATGGCAGAAGCAGTGTCATATAAAGGAAAGGTAACTGTATTTATAAAAGTAAGAAAATTGGTCAAGAATAATCTAAATTTAATTGCTAATTGTACTGTAACTGAAAAAAAAAAAAAATAATAAATAAATTAAAATAAATAAACGTTGCATTATATAATTATCTTAAATACTCTCTTACGTCTTATTTAAGTTATTTGGTTTTTAGGAGCATTAGCAACGAAGGCCATATTGCTCCGAGGATATGTGGTGGTCATTCCCTGACCTTTCTGCACCCCCCATATTTGGTGGTCACGGGCTCGAACCCCGAATAATCAAGAAGTGTGTGCTACGCACTGCTGCTCCTGCCCACCTGGCTACGGAAGTGCCGTCTTATTTAAGGAATGTTTACATAAATAAGATAACAGAATTTGAAACATGGCAATTTACTGAAAAACAAGGTGATACAGTGAAATCTCATTAATACAAACTCAGTTTATACAAAGTACTAATTTATATGAAGCACATATACCATCCCCTGCAAAAGGATAGGCTTTCCTATATTCGTTTATTACAAAATTCGGTTAATATGTATTACAAAGTTCTTTTTTGCCACACGAGGGCAGGGGCAGCAGTGTGCAGCATGCGCTTCTTGATTAGACCAGGGTTCGAGCCCGTGACCAAATACGGAGGATGTGGAAAGGTCAGGGAATGACCACCGCATATCCTC
Source organism: Mastigoproctus giganteus (assembly GCF_048544385.1). Classification (NCBI taxonomy): domain Eukaryota; kingdom Metazoa; phylum Arthropoda; class Arachnida; order Uropygi; family Thelyphonidae; genus Mastigoproctus; species Mastigoproctus giganteus. The sequence continues at coordinate 99,426,278 of NC_143576.1, read as the reverse complement.
GGAGCAATATGGCCTTAGTTGCTAATGCTCTTTAAAAAAAACCAAATAACAGCAATAACAATTGCTACATGAGAAATAAATATTGTCATTTTGTATGTTTAATACAAAACTTGGCAGAGCTGTCCGTCCGATTATTGCCTCTGGCCACCCAGCTCCCCACTTCCCAAAGGATGGCACTGACTGGTTAGAAATTAGTTTTGTGTAAACAAAGCACTTTATGGTAGTTACAATGTCAAGTGCACTATGAAATCATTCTGAAGGATGAGTTGTTAAATTAACAAAAGAATAAAAAGTTTTTTTGTCGTTGTTTACATGCACTCCCTCGCTCTCCATGGGAATAAGGTCAGTTGCAATTGTTACCCTAGTTCAAATTTGCTACCGTATATAGCAATTTATTTTTTGTGCCATTTTATCTGAGCTGATGTCTTTTTCAGAACTTGTCTTTAAGTTAATTTAAAATTTGTTTACATTGAATCTTATCGAGCAGTGTTATGGTGAAAAAACATAAATGGACAGAATTAAGCCTGGAAATAAAACTAAAAATTATACAAGAGGCTGATAGGATGGAAAGAAGTAAAATGGACATGGCAAAGGAATACAACATCCCTTTACCTACAATACTGAAAAACCAAAGACTTGAAGAAGTGTGTGACACTGGAGCAGCGATGAAAAACAGGAAACAAATTCGTGGTGCAAAACATGAGGAGCTTGAAACAAAACTCTTCGAGTGGTACCAAAAAATGCGTGCAACCAATTTGCCAATATCAGATCCGATTTTCAAGAAAAGGCAAATTGTCTAGCTCAGCAACATAGAATTAGGGACTTCAAATGCAGCAGTGGCTGGCCCCAAAGATTTAGAGACAGGAATAACTTGGTTTCGCGAAATTTTTGCAGTGAGTCTGCATTAGTTGACAAAGAAAAGGCTACAGACTGGCTGTGTTCTGTACAGTCCATTCTTGAAAAATATGAGGCAAAGGATATTTTTAATCTTGACGAGGCAGGTTTATTTTTTAATTTGCTGCCAAACAAAACATTTATTGTTGGAGGAGAGTCTTGTCATGGTGGAAAATTTAGTAAACAAGGACTCACTGTTCTGTTATGCTGTAATTCGGATGGCAGTACAAAACTATGCCCACTTCTGATTGGTAAGTTTTCCAAGCCAAGATGTTTTAAAGCAGTTAACCAACTTCCATGTGACTATGAGGCTAATAGAAGTGCTTGGCTTACAGTCAAAATTTTTCAGTCTTGGTTATCAAAAGTGTACAGAAGAATAGCTTCAGGGAAAAAAAATGAACATTTTGATGATTCTAGATGGTTGTACAGCACACTCTGCCGAGACACTTAAGTTGACAAATATACGGCTGTTAATTTTACCCCCCAATACCACCAGTTTAATGCAACCATTAGAGGCACTATTTATAACCTCAAGAGAGCATACAGAGCCCAAGCTCACCTGATAAGTTATTTGATCTGCAACATAGAAGGAGGGAACAATTTGCAGCCAAATTGGAATGTCTTGGATGCTATCTGCAATCTTGTTATTGCTTGGGACAGTATTGCATCAAGTGTAATAATCAAATGTTTCAGAAAGAGTGGCTTTGGAGGGAACATGATCGAAAAACATAGTCTAGTAGATGAACGTGATAGCAACATCGAGGAATTTGGAGCATATGGAATTTGTTGGAGAATTTGAAGAGTTTGTGAAGAGCTGCTGAGCACCAAACAAAACGATGACGTTTTTGTTACACACACACACACACACACACACACACACACACACACACACACACACACACACACACACACACACACACACACACACACACACACACACACACACACACACTTCCATCTAAAAAAGATGGCCAAAATGCATTGAACATAACAGAGAACGTATTGGCTGCAGTAATGTCGATAAGGAAACAACTATTGCATTTGGCAATGTCTGTGCAAACAACATTGGGTTCTTTCTTTAAATTAGATTAATTTATTAAAAAGTTAATGGTTTGTATGTCTCCTTTTATTTTAAGATTGTAATTCTTTTTACTGTGATACTAAAATATTATATATATCAAAATATACACTGTACAATATTTTCACTTTCATTATTGCTTTTTTTTTAGTTTATCTTACAAATTAAATAAAATCTGTAAGAAATACGATATTCCTATTACTGTATTGTTAGACATGGCTTTTGTTTTTATTTTATTTTATTTATTTAAATTCATTTTTTTTTTGATATTATTCGTAGATATATAGTATGTACTAAAAAAAAAGACACTTTTGGGGGACCTTGTTACTACAAACCTCATTATTACAAAATGTGAAACTTTACGTCCCTTGAACTTCATATTAACAAGATTTGACTGTATATACATATAATTTGGCAGTCTTTTACAGGATCTTGATAGTTTTCTCGTATGACTGTGCACAAAATAACTTTGTTTTCATATAACTGGATTTGTAGCTACTTACAAAAAAAATCTTCAAACTCATGCAATGGCCAAAAGCCAAAACTTTCTTATATTCCTTTCCTCAATTTATGAAGACTTATATAGTTCTTATACTTATGGATATTCTTAAACAGTTTTGATCGAAGAATTTTTGCAGAATTTTCATAGAAAGAATACTCTTTCTAGCTTTACCTAGATTTCACTCTGCATCACAAAAAAAATCTGAAAAAGCCTCCTAATTTGCTAAGAGATTGAAGCTGATGAGAAACCAAGTGACTGATAATGACACAGATGAGAATTTCTACATTGAACAGACTATTAATTTTTTTCTTGGTTACTATAGAAGAGGTTCCACTCTTGTTAAAGCAAAGAAAGTTGATGCCTTTAAGATCACCTCAATGCTTTTTTTTTTTTTTTTTTTAATCAACAAACATCAACGAGTCGAGACTGAGCAAGCTTATTCTCGGGCTGATATTTGGTTGATACATTAGCTCAGATCAAACAATGCTGAACAGCAGAAAGTCCAGTTAGAATGGAATGAGAAAATGGCAGTTCGACTTCAGCCTATACAAACCATGCAACTACTGCTCACCTCCATGCTACAACAGACATCTACTAATATGATTAACAGAAGGCAATTTTCACAAGCTGATGAATTTCAAGGACAAGTTGAAATTCACACACAAGTTGGTCATTACTTTCAGCCAGTTCCCTTTCCTTACTAGCAGACAGAATCAGATATGGTTCAAGACTGCTCCTCTCCTAAAGGGATTGGGTCCAAACCAAAGCAGCCTGTCTTGCCACCTTGCTCTTGTGGATCCACAAGAGCATGATAAGTCAGTAGATCGTGTGGAAAACATGCAAGGCGCCCAGTTCAGAATTTTTACTATTGGTATATTAAGATAGTGAAAACAGTAAGGTTAGGTTATGTGCTCTGTTGGTCAAGAGGCCTTAACTTTATTGGATATTAGAGTGGAAGTCTCTATAGTCACACACACTTTCTTAAATAAATTGCAAGATGGTCAGAGTGTGGCTGTGAATAAACAACTCCAAGAGTGTATTTAATTATATCTTTATAGACACTACACCAAAGTAAGACACAGTGTCAGACTCTTCATTTTCCTCCATATCAATAAAGATGTGTTCAGAATTATTAATCGTCAACAATATTCATTCAGTCTTTAGGATATGATATTGGGAGACCAATATCATATCCTAAAGACTGAATGAATGTCACCAGTGTCTAAGTGAATTCAACATCAAACTGAATTATAAACAAGTTAGTTAATGTATACAGTGTATTATATTTCGAATGAATTAGCAAATGGTAATAATTCATCATTTACACATATATATAAGAGAGAGAGAGAGAGAGAGAGAGAGAGAGAGAGAGAGAGAGAGAGAGAGAGAGAGAGAGAGAGAGAGAGAGAGAGAGAGAGAGAGAGAGAATGAAAAACACGAAAGCAATGAATTTTAGGTATGAACTGAAAGCATTTCAATTCATTTCTTCACATCCATCATATTCCCATTCATTACTCCAATCAGCACAGAGCAAAAAACATAATATCCAGTTGTCAGCCATATATTGTGGCTGACAACTGGATATTATGTGGATAGCCTATGTGACATGTATGGTAAAAAAAATAAATAAATAAAAAAAATAATAAATATATATATATATATATATAAGAATTAATGGATTTCTACTGATCCAATTTTAATGAAATTCGAGAAGGTTCAATAAATCATTCTAACTGAGAAAAATATAAAATTTTATGAAAATCCATCTACTGAGAGCTAAGTTACTAAATGCAGGTGGATGAAGAAATAATAACTGGCTGATTTCTATTGGCCCAATTTTAATGAAATATTGGATTTCTTAGAAGGGATGCAGTGTAATTGTTCTAAATTTTATTTTGACTATGCATCTTCTGATACACTGTAGCTTAGAGAAACAACAGTAAACAGATAAAACACAGGAAGGTGGTAGAACAATGCCTTCAGACATTATTCCAACTCTTGTTGGTATACGTTTCCTGGAAAGAGATCAAGAGCATAAAGGAATTGATACAAAGTTTTATGACCATCAATGAAGTAATAAGAGAGAGTAGTGAGCATACACGAGAAAATGAAGTGCATCAGCAAATAGAAGAATGTTCGCCATATAAGATTCCATTCGCCAAAGTTTGCCATTGTTGCCAGAAACAATGAATGGAAAACACATGATTCAGAAAACTGTCTGAAGAAGAAAATGACATATATGAAGATAATACAATGCAAAACCAATAACTTCTCAGGATGTTCAGGGGCCACAAAGGAATCACTCCACTACAGATGCTTCAGTTCAGTTGGACACTAATGTTCCTCATGAACCTTTGCAACAAAGGTATGATACTGAAGCCTCTTCATCATTTGAATCATTATCAGTACCACACTAGAACATGTACATTCATTCACAGATCAGATCTCCCTTAAGAACAACACTCTAATGTAAATGAAGGGTTATTTAGTAGTGGACAAGGTTATTCATATAATTTAAGACAAAGTGATACATTAAAACAAAACGAATGTCAATTGTTACTAGACAAGTAATATTTTTGGTATAAATATATATATATAAAAAAATACATAGAATCAGTAAGTTTAATAATTTGTTTGTGTATAATACAAAGATGTTTATGTGTTAAAAAAAAAAAATCTTCGGTCAAATTTTGTTTGGAAAGGATGGAAGGTGATGTAAGAACCTCTAAATTAAAAAAAATAATTAGATAAAAAATAAATAATAGGATCAAAAAACAATTTAAAAACCTCTTGTTTCACTTTCTCTGGATGCACAGACTTTAGGCCAAATACATTAAGATATTGCATGGCTACAAAACATTATGAAGTCCTGATGTTGTTAGCACTAGTGATTGTTTAGTCTATCATCAGAAAATTAAAAATATAGAGAAATAAGAAAATCATACTTATTTTTGTTTATTTAATGTTCTGTATCCACAAGAGATATCCTTGTCAATCACACTGTCTTACCAAGTGTACTAGTTTTTGTATGCTTATGTTATTATTGATACATACTTAGTGAAAAAAAATTGCTGCTGATGCCAATGGAAGCAGAACACATGTTATGTGTTAGCAACGTCTGGCATTATACAATCTGAGAATGCTAATTCATGGGTTGCCAGGTGATTAGTATACAGGCAAAAAAGGGAATGAATACATATAATAGCAGTATAAAAAAAAAAAAAAAAATGTTAGAATAACGATAATGAATCATTATGTTCTATGTATCCTTGAATTTGAAAACTTTAAAGCTAGCATTCAATGAGTGGCATGTTTTTTTATTTTAGTTGTCAGTTAAAGGGAAACAACACCGGTACTATTAGTTTTTTTTTTTTATATATATAATTTTGGTCAATAAGAAACTCAGCATTTGTGAAGATGATAAATAAAGAACATTGCTTGCTTAGGAAGAGACAGTGCATTATAGCCTAAGTTGCTGATGCACCAAACAATCTAATAACAACTACCAGGATAATATAGCTGCTGCTATTTGTACATCATTTTATGGAAGCTGGTAGTCTAGAGAGTTAATCAAATGAAGTATACAGACACACACATTCCTTCATACATTTTCCTGAATAAAGCAGAAGCCATTTTCATTTTTCAATGTGTTGGAATTCTTGATGGAGTACTGTTAATGGGAAGCTACTATAAATCTTTATTGAAAGGAAGAAAACTCCTGAGACACAATTTATTATCTTAATTGTTTGCCTGCTGTGCATGATATAGCTCTATCTAAACAGACAAGGACATGTACTTGAATTTTGTTAAGATGAAAAAAATAAAATAAAATACTATATAGATCTTATAAATTATAAAAGGAAACCTTATACCTTTATGTAGGATCAGAATTCTCTCAACACTCAATGTTAGAAGGATTATGTGATTATATAATCACACAAACTCAGGAGTTATTACTAGATGAACTTATGGAACTTGGAAAAAGATTTCTAAATAGGGGTTACACAATTGGTACCATTATAAAGATAAGACAACAAGCAAAATATAAACGAGAGACTGGTATAATGAACAGAAATATTTTATTAAAGTTCCATATGTACAGTATTGGTACAAACAATTTGTTAATTATCTTTAAAAACACAGAATTTAAGGTAGTTGCCCAACCACTTAGTAAACTCCATGTTGTTTTGAAACGTAGAGTGGTGGACTCCGTTCCAACTACAGATTCAACACAATGTAGTTTACAATATTACTTGCGGCAAACGTAATTCCTTGTACAAGTAGCCATCGTTACTTGCCAATGACTAACCCCAATGCCATTTTTATTTATTTATTTTTGCATATTTTTTATAAATTGAAAGTTTAAAATCGTCAGACAAAATTTATCGGCATCATACTGTGCTGTGCTATGCACTGTTCACATGATTTACAACAATCTGAGGCAATCAGCAATTAGCACATCTGTATCAGAGACAAGAAAGATTCCTGCCCTCAAAGTAACCACTTATGAATGCGGGTAGTAAAGGTCCAAGCGGTGAACCATTCAGTTGGTTGTTGTTTAAGCTTTTACAAATGTTGGAAATTTATTACGCTAACATTTTTTTATTAATTGCGCTATTAATAAATGAAATAATAATAATATCCATGTGTAGTTTTTGCCAGTTGTGTTACAAAGTTTTTAATTTAACAGAATAAAGAGATGCCATGTCTGGTAAAAGAAGTTCATTGAATCCTAGTGCAATATTCGGAGGATGGAATCTGGTGAAAGCCACCCTAATGTGTGTAGAGCTATGAATATGCCTCCATCGACTATTACTGCAACTAAGAAGAATGCTAATAAAATAAAACAATTGAAGCAAAGTGGTAGGTAAAATTTTGGTGTCCGGAACCTAACCCTGTGATTTCTGATTGACTCCATTATATAAAGGGTTCCATTTGCGCCTGTCCCCCAGGAACCTAACACAGATGTAAATCGAGGGCTACCTGTATACTGGTTTGACACGGAATTGTCTTTCAATGAGACAACATGTGGCACTGAGCGGGCTAGCTGGGTGGGTAAAGTGCCTACCTGGCAACCCAAAGGTCGCGGGTTCGAATCCCGCCTCAGGCTTGGGTCAAAGTACTGCAAAAACCTTGGGAGGTGCATTATGGCCACAGAAGCCAATGCGCCAAAAACTACCAAAAAAAAAAAAAAAAAATGTGTGGCATCAGTCAGGGCAAGAAGGAGATGTGCCTCGGAACTTGCTTTTCATGCTATCAATGATAGCCATGTTTTTCTTTTTAATGAAGTGAAAGTTTTAAATATGCAACATAAATTATTAATCGCTGAAACTCTTGAAATTAGGTTAAATGCAAATTCCATAAATGTTCGTAGGCCGTATACTATCTTGGACTCGTGTACTTTCACGTGCATTTGTGAATGGTAATTCACACATTGGTTTAGTAAAAATAATCTCGTATCAGGTAGTCGATAGGTTTAAATATAAAACAAGAGTGTGTATCATTCACAAAAACACTTTACTTCTTGTGAGCAGGAGTGTATCTGAATAAGTTTGGTCCCTTATAAGAAATTTAGACAATTTTATCTCACATTAACATGCGGTATTGGTTTTGGTTGTTTTGGGGGTGTTGATGGCCGTTGACTTCTCCTGGCTTTTCCTGATGCGATATGTTGGGTATGAGAATTGAATGCATGACAATCATTTAATAAGTATTTATTTATATAATTTTAATGTAATTTTTGTAATTGATTTTATTTAATATTAAATATGGGACATTTATTAGACAATTATATAATCACATAATCCTTCCAACGTGAGTGTTGAGAGAATTCTGAACCTACATAAAGGTATGAGGTTTCCTTTTACAGTTTATAATAATAACAATTAGGATCTTATAAATGTACAAAAGAATGAGAGTAAGAATTTTAATTTCCTAACTAGTAACCAAAAAGGTTTGTAATTTGGGCTTTTGGTTAAAATGCAAATAGAATTTGGTACCGTACATGTCTTATTGAGTATAAAATGTTAACTTTAATTTCAAACAAAGGAGAATTACACTCAAAAGTTATCAACATTAGAACCTGAATAAAGGGAAACATATCTAGGTCTGATATGAAATTTCATTAGCATTAGCATAGGCATTTGATGCAAGAAAGCAAGCTTATGCAGCATCAGCCAAAAAAAAAAAAAAAAAAAAAAAAACCCCACTTCCACTTCACCCCTCTGTTCGTTGAAAATACCTGTCCAGCTGAGCCTTAAACTTATTTAGGCTATCAATCTCCACCACAAGGGATGGAAGTCTGTTCTACCAACCAACCACCCGCTGGCTAAAGGCAAATTTCCGCACGTCTATCCTACATCTGTCTTTCCTCAATTTGAATTTATGCCCTCTCAGGTGATTATTCTGAGCTAGAGGAAGAATCCCATCAGCATTGAGCATGCTCAAACCATTCAAGGCTTTATACACCTCTATCAGATCACCTCGCCGGTGCCTAGTCTTCAGACACTGTAATTTGCAAAACTTAAGCCTTTCTTCGTAAGAGCACCCCTTTGTTCCATTCACTAATCTTGTTGCCCTTCTCTGTACTCGTTCCAGCAGCTCTACATCCTTCTTGAAATGAGGCCTCCAGACCTGTATACATAAAGGGATCGAGATATTATATCGATCCCTTTATCATTAGCCATTAAAAAATAAGGGGGAAGGGTTACATATTGACAATACCCAACAATGATGTTCACCACACTCATCAACTAATCAGAAATGAGCCTCGTCAGTCTGCAAGAAGCTCCTTGGCTACATGTCATTGACTCAATTGTTATCAGAAAACAAAGAAAAAAAGTCATTATGTTGATGTGGATCAGTT